>NC_068994.1:39665217-39693904 GCF_001194135.2 Octopus bimaculoides | reverse complement strand
TATAAGAAAATAAACAGTTTCTTTAAAAGAAATGGGCTTAAGATTACAATTTATAATGAATATAGCAATGTCAGCTACTTAGATGTAAATTTCAACTTAATAACAGGTATAACCCAACCTTACCATAAAATTAACGAAAACCCGAAATATATTAACGCTAAGAGTAACCATCCACCTTCTATTAAGAAAGCATTAGTAAATAATATAGGGAAAAGAATTTCAGTACTTTCCTCCAACTATGAGATATTCAATAAACATGCACCATATTATAATGAAGCACTTCATAAGGCGGGATATAATCATGATATAAAAATTTCCAACAATTCTAAATATAATTATAATTTAAAAGATAACTTAAATGATGAATACACCTTCTATTATAATAGACACAGTATTTGGAATCACCTAAAGCCAGAGATAGGTAGTAATATGAACAAACAAAAAAACACATAGTAATAATAAGAAGAATAAAATATGGCTAATAATTCCCTATGGGATACAGGTAAAAACTAACATTAAGATATGTATTAATGACAACAAGAAATATAAGGTCACATTTTCTAACAATAAATATTGGAGTTGGTTACTCTACGACTAATAATGTTGGCAATATCATTTCATCCTTTAATAAATTTAAATTAAATAAGTTTTACAATAATAAATTAAGTAATACCTCCATTGGAGTCCAAAATATAATTGATTGTAATTGTAGAGATAGGACTAAATTTAAATTTAACAATAGATGTAACGTTGAGGACGTAGTAAATAAATGTATAGTGATTTTGAAGAATAATAACTGTAGTAATAATGATAACATAAATACTACTTACATTGGATTGACTTCCAATAAAATTAAATCCCAGGTGGCCCAACATATGAATTCTTTTAAGAAGAGAAGTTTAATGAACTCTACGGGCCTTAGTAAATACATTTGGGAACTTAAATAAAAAAGAATAGGGAAATGGGAAATAGTTTGCAAGGCTAAATCATATAGGATAGGGAATAAATTCTGCTTATTATGTACTAACGAATTTAATGAAATATTATTAGCTAATAAAAAATTAACTCCCACGATGAACGTAATATTAAATGTAGACATAAATTAGATTACTTATTTAATAAGTTTTAATAACTAATTTATTCATTTAAACCTAGTATTAGGTACCAACTTATAGTTATGACCAGTATCGTAAAATACATCAAATTAACTTTAGAATACATCTTAATCATCACAATATTATACTAAATTGGAACATATAACTATCTTTACTTTAAGTATTGAACGATAATATGAGCAGTCTTTTACAATGTTTCATAACATTATTTAAGTAATATATAGCTTTCGTATTTGGTATAGTTATTATTCTGCGTAAATCTGAGAGTTTTAAGTATTTTAGTATTATTAATCTTCAATAAACTTTTCATTTTAGGTAGATTTTCGTTATTATTTTAGTTTAGCAATTATAACACGTACTTACCTCTGGTAATGGACGCCATGTTTATCACGTGACTTTTCAGCATTAATTTTCATAGCATTATTTACGTAATATAGAATTTTCGTATGGATATAGTTATTACTCTGCGTTAATTTGCAAGTTTAAATATTTTAGTATTTTTAATCCTCAAGAAACTTTTTATTTTAGGTAGATTTTCTTTTTCGATATTTTCGTTATTATTTTAGAAATTATAATGCACAGGTACTTCTGGGTAATAGACGTCATATTTATCACGTGACCTTTTAGTATAAATTCTATGCTACAGCCATTTTGCTTTAATCTGCATTTACCAGCTGCCAGATAAGTTATGTTTACTTGTATTAATGTTATAAACAATATTGACATCCGACTTTTAGTACAAAAACATTCTGTCTTCTCAAATAAATATCGTTTTTGGTGGTGGTGTTGTCTTTACTGCTGCTATTGTGTAATCTCAGGTCAGCTATGATTGAGCAATTAGATCTGATGGAAAAAATATCAATAGTATCAACCCTGCCTTTTTAGTTGTATCTAATATTACATTAACTACTGTGTCCATATTTTTAAAGACAGTTAAGGTATTATTTGAGGAAGATTTGACTACTATTTCTAAAATTTGAATGATTCCATATTTTGTTTAGTATTGAGACAGAAAGAGCTACTGTCTATTTGTTGGTGAGGCATTGAAATGCATTTAAAGAATTTTCCATTTGAAATTTTTTAAGGAATACCAACTGAAAATGCATTAATCCACAACATTACACAGTAAAATTAAATTACCTTTTCCCTGGATGAACTTTGACCTTTTTAATGGACTCTTCTATCTGTAGTTATACATGTAATTAATTAGTCCTTGACTTTTAAGCTGAACATTAAAATCACAATTAGATTTTTCAGTAAAACACACAAAATTCTAAGTAGATCTCAAATCGAAACTGATGCACTTTAATAAATAAGATGCTAATCAGTGTGAGAAATACAAATCTGTATCCTATTTATTTTTCATTCATTTATGAATTTTAATTATGAATTTATTAGTCAGAAGTTATTAAAAGTCTTAATTTCAACTCTCTTTAATTGTATTTATATTATTCATTTACAAATTCAACTATATTTTCTTATCTTTCCTTTTTAATTTTCTCTTCTTTCTGATTTGTTTTAAATATGTTGGCTAGTTTCTTTGTTCTTTAATTGTATGTTAATGTCAGTGGAACTCATAATAGAATTTTGTTTTTATAGAATTTGATTGAGTACCTAGCATGTTTCTAATTAGATTTTTCACCAATTTCTTTAAGCTTCCCAACACATTTTTTGATGGATGAGTTTTCATGACATTCAATTGGTCATTTCTAACCAGCTTCAACTTCCTCACTGCTATTACCAATTCTGATACAACTGCTACTACTACTACTACTACTAATAATAATAATAATTATTACTATTATTTCATATATTGGTCACAAGTTCTCAGCTTAAATATATATTACAGAACATGCCACACTAAAAGAGGTTACAAAAACATGGGGATGTACACGCGCACACACATACACACACACACACATACATACACGTATATATTTATATGGGTGGTATTAGAGTAAAAATGTAAAAGCATATGTTAGAAGAGATTAAAGATTTAGTACATGTAAAAAAATAATGATAACCAACCTAGGCAGAATAAGGGATACCTGAGCTCCAAAATTAAGACATGACTCATAATTAGTTCAACCTTGAAGTCTACCACATCTCCTTCAGAGTGTTCTAACAGCACTATTTTACCTGTTGTAGTTTTCACCAATGGAATATTATTTTGAGGCTCATCCCCTAATTTTTTCTGCATTGAACATATCAATGTTTTTTTTTTTTTTGCTTTTTGATTGTTCTTCTCCAAATAGCACATAAGTTTTTGACCTTTGTTTACCTCCTCAAACAGTTATACTAGATTCTTGTTTTTCTTCATTTTTTTTCTTTTCTTTTAGATGACTGTAAACATCATACAATGCATGTGATATCTACCACATGCATTGTATGATGCATGTGAGATATCCTTGCGAGATATTTCTAATCTGTTACTTGCTCACCTTTTTCTTAGTCTCTGTCTCCTCATTATAACTGTGAGTTGAAGGTAGGGAACTGGTGTTCAAAGCCTCCATTCAACCTTTCTTCTTCTTCTTCTTCTTCTTCTTCTTCTTCTTCTTCTTCTTCTTCGTCTTCTTCTTCTTCTTCTTCTTCTTATTATTATTATTATTATTATTATTATATGAAAACTCAACTTATTTTGGCAGTTGGGTACTGATACTCCTAAGTACAGCTGTCACTATTGGTATCGTGTCCACTCTCTTCATTGTCCACAGCCTGCATATATCCCATTTCAATTCCTCATAGCTGTTAACAATGTCAGGTTATCGATGTTTACTTTGATGGTCACACCGAATCATTGCATCCCACAGGATTTTGCAATCCTCATTTTTCAGTAACTCCTTCTAGGATTTTTAAAAACCATGTCTTTGATCTTTCTTGGCCATAATTTCCACAAATCTCCCAGTGGATCATTCTTACCATATCCTCCTCCTCATCATCATCATCATCATCTTCATCCTCCCTCTCCTCCTCCTCCTTCTCCTCATTATTATTACTATTATTTAGATTATTATTATTATTATTATTAAGGCAGCAACATAGCATTGCTAGCATGCTGGTCAAAATGCTTAGTGACATTTTGTCTGTCTTTATCTTCTGAGTTCAAAACCTACTGTGGATGACTTTTCTTTTTATCTTTTTAGAGGTTGAGAAAACAATATACCAGTTGAGTGCTAGGGTTGATAATATAAGTACAAATTGAATACTGGGGTTGATGTAACAAACTAGGACCCTACCCCAAATTTTTGGGCCTTAAGCCTATTGTAGAAAGGATTATCATTATTATTGTTATTAAAGAATTATTACTATTGTAGTTGTTGTTGTTGTTATAATCATAAAGAAATCAATATTGTTTTTACAACCACTGCTATGATTATCATCATGCCAAAAATCATTATGAGTTCCTCCTGTGTTGCTACTTCTATCAACTTCATCTTTGTAATGACAATAACCCTTTCTTCCACCTGCATCATCATCATCATCATCATCATCATCATCATCATCATCATCATCAACTACAGCATCATTGTCAAATCCACTGATATTGTTGCTGACATCATCACAATCCCTAACCAATTCTACCACTGTCAGTATGATTATTCTACTGGTCTTCCTCCTATAGCTACCACTCACTCACAATTTCAGTCTAATACCACTTCTGCCTTGGTCATTTTTATTCATTTATTCATTTATTTATTTATTTTTATTATAATTATATTTCCACTGAGCTTTCTTATTTGAAATGATAATCAATTATCTGAAAGGAAATAACAAAAATATAAACATAAACTATCTCATCATCGCTGATGTTAAATGAAGAGATAAAACAAAACCACACAAACAAAGAAAAAAAATATTCGATGAATTAGCATAATGTGAACTATATTAATGATAATCTGAAGTCCCTACCAAGATAGTTGATCATTTAGCTGTTATAAAAATCTCAGGAGACAAAAACACAAGAGATAGCGGAAAACATTTTTGATGCTTTTGTGTGCTAATTTCTCCTATCTGAAGCAATGAAATTGATTCAAAATGATATTTTCAAAGCAATTAGATCTGAGGTGAATTTACCCTGTGTCATAAAATGGCTAAACATTCCAAATATAATCACTTTTTATCTCCCTGATACGAAATGAATTTGAGAAGAAAAAAAAAATTTCGCCATTTTCTTTTTCTTGTCTTTTTTTTGTTTTCTTTTATTTTTCCTTTTTAAATTTTTTTCTTTTTTAGCTTGTCATGGCCATCAATTTATTTTACTGGAGTATAAATTCAAAATTAAGTCATCTTTTCAATATGTCTCATTATTTACTTAAGAGAGCTTAAAAATTAGTACTCCCAATAGGTAATATATTGATTTTTCATTTGATCAAGAATATTGATTTTTTTCTCTTTCTTTTGAGTACTTGTAGTGGTATGTGATAGAGAAAAAGCAAATATCTGTTCAACTTCTTAGGATTAAACTACAAATTTAACGTTCCTCATTCATTTTTAGTTGTGATAGATTTGTTGTTGTCACTTGAAACAAGCCATAGTTAAAAAATATTCCATAAAATGAGTTTGTTCTTTTTTTAGTCTTTTTTTTTTTTTGTATTTAAAGTTTATTTTTATTCCACAAGCATTTTCTGAATATTCTGCGTAACAGTGAATGAAGCCTTAGGTTATCTCTCAGCAAAAATTTAACAGTGCAATTCCAATGAAAATAACCAAAATAAAATAAAATAGAGTAAAATAATAACCCTTGAGATAAGAGTCATTTAGTAAAATCTGTTCAACTCCTGCTCAATGAAATTATATTTTAGTTGCTTCAGTGAACTTTCTAGTAACATGTTAGGAAGGAGGCTGGCTGGATCTCAAGGATTTTGGAGGTGAGGGAAACATTCAATGAAAATTCTTGTTTGAATTTTTTTTTTTTTTCCTTTTTTTTTATATATCTTTTTGGTGAATGAAGCATTGACTACCATACACTATATAGGGAAATAAATTTCAAATGTTTCTGGAAGCTCTTGGTGTATGACATCAGTGGCCTATTCAATTTTTATTAATGATGCATAGTGAGCTAACTTCACAAATTTGAATTTGTTACCACTTTCTACTTTGTTCTTTATTAGTTTCAGCTAGAGGATGTGGCCATACTGGGGCACAGCCATGTTAATATGAATATTTTTTCTTTCATGTTAATCTTTATTGTTATCATTATTATTATTATCAAAATAAAACAAGCTATTATTTACCAAACTTCACTGTATTCGAGAGTGAATCCTCATTCACTTTTAAATACACATTGAGTTATTTGTTTGTTGCTTTCTTTCCATCTTTTCAATACAGATTTCTTTTTTTCTTTTAGAGTTACAAAGATATTATTTTTTAATATTTTATTTAATCTTTCTTTTAATGGACAGGCTTTAGTCAACTGAATTGTTTCTATACATAAAATGCTAGCAAGAACTTATTGCCACATAATCACAAAATGAAAATAAAAAATAAAATAAATAAGGAAAGCTATTTATGAATAAATATTTCTGTACTTGATGATCATCTAAAATTTCAGTCTAATTAAATCTGCACTAGCTCTTTACTGATTTCGTATGGCAACTGGTGTTTTGTATAAAGTAAAATCCAGAATCTAAAGAAAATAATGATAACTTCTGTGTTGGCAATAATTAGTGCAGTGAAGAGTTCTAGAAGAGTTGAATAAGTTCAGTTTTTTTTAAATACATTTTTCCATTGGTTTAAGTGTTGAATGAAGAGGTGGTGCCTCATGGCTTTTGTTGGCTCTCTGACTTTGGAGAAATTGAATCAGTTAGTGTTCATCCTAAGGAGTTGTAAATGGACAACTACAGGGGTGGGAGAACATGACCATTAAAGGGTTACAGAGTTTTGATTTTCTGGACCCTGAAAACCTTTTCTAGTTCTCTTCTACAGCTAAGCCATCAATAAAGTCTAAAAAAAAATGAGATTATTTTTTGATAGCATAACTGACTGATGTATGCTGTATCTTAAAACAAAATTATAAATAATTAGAATAAATTTAATTAGTCTAATTATGAAGCTTTGTCAGTATTTGACAGGACATTCTTTCTAACTACATATATATCTTTTACTTGTTTCATTCATTAGTCAGCAGCCGTGCAGGGTTTTAGTTGAACAAATCAATTCCAGGACTTTTTATTTTTAAGCCCAGTACATATTCTATCGGTCTCTTGTATTGAACTGCTAAGTTACAGGGATATAAACACACCAACATCAGTTGTCAAGCAGTGGTGAGGGACAAACACTGACACCCTACCCCCACCTCATATACACACATTCATATATATATAACAGGTGCTTGTCTCCCCCTTGTAAACATAAGGACACAGGAAATGTGTCAAGGCTTACAAGAAGCGGTGCAGCTTCCTAGGTCTAACCAACAGTAGTTTTACTCCCTTCAGGGGACTGTCACATTAAGTTGACAGCATACAACTACTTCATCGTATCACTACTGCATAAATCTCTCTGAGAGATTTAGAAATGTATTATTTCTATACCCATATCCTATGTAAAATACAGTCTATGTAATCTCAAATTTTAAAACAAACTTATAATTTTTTTAATGTTTTCTTAAACAAATATATGACATCCTAGGCATAATACCAACTTGAACTCCCAACTTATCATCTCTTGAGGTCTCTGGGTGAGACTTGGAGTCAACTTGTACAAATACAAAGCAAAAGTTAAACATAATAACAATAATAGTAATAATGGTTTCAAATTTTGGCACAAGGTCAACAAGTTCAGAGGAGGGTGAAAGTTGATTACATCGACTCCAGTACACAACTGATACTTATTTTATCGATCATAGAAAGATGAAAGGTACAGTTGACCTGGGCATAATTTGACCTCAGAACATAAAAACAGACAAAGTGTTGTTAAACATTTTTCCCATCACGCTTATGGTTCTGCCAGCTCAAAACCTTAATGAAAATAGCAATAATAACAACTATTCTGTTGGGAACAGCTAGGATTTTGATATTGGTGTTTGGATGTTGAATGTCTCCCACAATAATTAAAAACCAAGTATCAAAGCTTATAATGTGTGGAAAGAGACCCTGTGAGACCTCTGACTGCAGGCTGCTGTCCACTCACAGAATCCACCAGAGCAAACAAGACTGAGCGCTCTGAGAAGTAAAACAATAATGATAATAATAATAATAATAATAAATGCCCTGGTGCAGTACCAGGCACCGGCTCTCATGGCTTTTGATCTTAACTGATTGGAAGCCTTATCATGTATATGCTTTGTCTTGATATAAAAGATGGGCTGTAGCAAATATTCTGCTCAATACCACAGATTTGCTTGTCAGGTGTTTGATCATAACCAGCTGGGCATGTCTCTTAGTGGGATGACAAGATGTGTATCTCTGATCACAAGCAGAAGTAATGGGGGAGCATCATAGCCATGTGTTGAGAGGAATTCTTTGGGGGTTTGAATAATTCACCACTGGAAACATGGGAGTTTTGTTCATCATCCTTAAAACAAACCTTATCCAGGGACCTATTGTGCAGAAAATTCTAACTGGGCCCCACCTACAAAGTCATGGGTTGTTTACCTTGATATGAGATCACCATGTCCTGCACATATGTTTGTGATGTATGTACCTAGTGTACTCTTATCAGATGGGTAGTCATGATGAGTGTATTAGGCTTCATATATTTTTACCCCAGTGTCACTTTGCTGCTGTCTCACTCAATAATAATAATAATAATAATAATAATAATAATAATAATTATCATTATCATTATTATTATTATTATCTTTGTGCATAGTGAAGAAAAATTAATATCTGAGGCTTGAAATATTCCATAATTCTGAAACAGTAGCTGAATTCAAGGCCAGAAGGAAGAACAGTAAGACAAATAGCTGGAAGGAGATGAAATTACTTGGCCAATTCACACAACAAACTAAGGATGCTCAATGTAAAGTATGCTGGTTAGGGCTGACAAATGGAAATCTGAAAGGAGAAACTGAATTGCTAATTATGGCTTCTCAGGAACAAGCAATTAGAACAAATTTGATTAAAGCAAGTGAATGCAGAACCTGTGGAAAAGGAGACAAAAGTATTTACCATTACTTAAGTGAAAGCAACAAGCTAGCACAAAAAGAGTATAAGTACAGACATAACTCTAGGAAAGCATCATAACCATGTGTTGAGAGGAATTCTTTGGGGTTTGAATAATTCATCTCTGGAAACATGGGTGTTTAATTCAGCATCCTTACACAACCCTTAGTCAGGGAACTTTTGAGCAGGATGGGCTACTCAACCTGAAAAAAATTCTAACTAGGTCCCACCTGCAAAGTCTTGCGCTCTTTATCTTGATATGAGATCACCATGTCACACACAGATGGTTGTGATGCATGTGCTTGATGTAGACTTATCAAACATGTAGTCCTGATAGGTATACTGCGCTTTGTATATTTTATCCCAGTGTCACTTTGATGGCATGCACAGCTCTCTCACTCAATAATAATAATAATAGTGTTGGTGATAATGAAGATAATGACATCAGTGATGATAATAATGGCAGTGATAGCAGCGGGAGCAGAAATGATGACAGTGATAACAACAATGATGACAGTACATCCAATGTCATTTTTTTCAAGCAGATCTATGATTAAGGCTGTCCCAGTCATTTCCACCCTAATGGTTTTTAATTTTTCAAGCATAGTGTAACTAATGCTATGTTGTCTGATGTATCATTTTACATTCGTTTTTAAGATGGCCAAGTATCATAGTAGGGGTATTTTACTTTATATTTCGAAATAACTCTTTTATCTTCATTTATCTTTTACTTGTTTCAATCACTGGCCATGCTGGGACTCCACCTTGAAGGGCTTTAGTTGAACAAATCAAACCCAGGGCTTATCTTTTTAAGTCTGATACTTATTTAATTAGTTTCTTTTGCCAAACTGTTAAGTTATGGGGATGTAAACAAACTAATACTGGTTCTCAACCAACGATGACAAACACACACACATGCACACACATATTTACAATGAACTTCCACATGGTTTCCCTCTACTAAACTCACTCAGAAGGCTTTGGTCGACCCAGTGCTAGACTGGATTATATTTTCTCACAGTGCTATGCAGTGGGATTGAACATGAAACTACATAGTTACAAAGTGAGTTTTTAACTACACAACCATATTTACACGGAGAATCTTTCATTAGCTCAAAATGTTTATTGAAATGCATTCTGAATCAAACCTTCTTTGACACTTATCATGACTCTAGAACATCTATCAAGCTCAACTCGAATTTAATCTAAGTTGAACTCTAGGTTTCACTAAAATAATGCTGATGCACTCGAAAGAGAAAGAAAAGAAAGAAAGAATTGTATTTTAAAAAATGGTTATGAATACGAATAATACTATTGCTAAGAAATATTTTATTATGTTTTTCATATCTTGGATTATATTTTAATGATATTCTTGATATTATAATGATATTCTTGGTATTTTCCATAAGGAGACAGCAAACCCAATTTCTTTAATTAAATTCTCAGTTGGAAGTTGAAATTCAGCTAATTTCTTTCTTTCCCTTTTTTACTATTTTTGCTGTTATTTGTTTTTTGTTTTGCACTTTTGTAGTTAAAATATTTATCAATGCATTCATGTTCAAATTAAACTTTCTATCTAGTTGAATTCAAGTGGAATTAAACTTATGTGTCTGGCGTCTCTTCAAATATAAAGCTATCTTTCCATGTAACATTGCTTTAGTTACTTTGGCTGAACATAATTGATGTGGAATAAGCAGTGATAACAGTTCAGGAGATATAGAATATAGAAAGTTCTAATTCTATTCACTTTGACTATACTGTGTCAGCATAGTAAATGGATATGAAAAGTATTTTTATGTACCTTTCTAGTAATATTTACCAAGAGATAAAATTAAGATGCATAAAGTTTTACATTTTGGCTGTTTCTATCCACACTTTTAACTGTCTCTGTGTATATGTGTGTAATATCTCTGTGTATGTGTTTCATGCTTTAATGCATGTGTGTGTTTGCATATGTGTTCTGAAAATGTGCTTTGTATAGCAAAATAAAATTGTGTATGTTTACAAAACCGTTCTGGAGTGTAAGAAGAGGTGGTAGTTCATGGTTAATTGGTGAAGAGAATGAACAAGATGAAATATATTCTGTTTAGAATATCAGTGAAAATGTCTTGTGGTATTAATTTCTAGGCCCTTTCCTTCTATGTTCAAATTCTGTCATGGTTAGCTTTGTCTTCTATCCTTCCAGGTTTAATAAAATCAAAGTATCAGTCAAATACTGGAGTTGATTCAATTGATACTCACTTATCTTCATGTCTCCCAGATATCTTCAAGTTGTCTGAGAATCTTCAGATGAATCTTGGAAGAGTTTTTGAGGATTCATTTAAGGTGGATGGGAGTGTAAACCCCCAACAGCCACAATTTTCTTAAAGAGTAATGACCCCAAATATTTTTAGTTTTGAAAGACATAATGATGGACCAGTATAATTGTGCCCAGTTAACAAGAAACTTTTTCCTTCATGCTGAAATGCTTTTTAGGATGGTTTGCTCGGGATAAAATTTCTCATACCATAAAATATTAATAGTTTAATGATTTAATATAATATTTCCTTAAACATGTAATAAGGTGTGTAAGAACCAGAATCATATGTCCACAACTGACCCCTTATTTCCAAGCATGTCAACTTCAGAGAATTCTTGCATTCTTCAGATTATCTTCCTTTCTAAAATGGAGCAGGGCTCAATTGCTATTTGGCAATTATTGCTCATCATCTAAAAGTAAAAATAATTTTAATACATCAAGAATTTATGTTGTATGGTATTTGATATACCATACAGCCCTTTTTAATCTTACCTTATGAAATAGCATGAAGTAGGGATTGGCCCTTAGAAACCTCTAACACTACTGTTCATAAATTATTATGCAAAATGAAAATACAGTAAATGAATAAGCACAGAAGACAACAATGCAAACATTTAATTGTTATTGAATCTCCTCAGATAAGTACAGACTTTATTGTACATGCTGAAGTAGTAATGAGAGAATCTAGACTAATGATGCTCACAACATAAAATATATCAATACTAACTTAACTATTGTTCTCCCAGTAAAAGGTGTCTATAAGTAATTAATCTCTGTACTTTAAATTTTTAATATTTAAATATGTTTATTTACACTACGATAGTGTTATCATATGATGAGCACATACTAAAATACTTTCATTTTGAAACTTGAGAAATATTGGCTAAATTTTAGTTTGATTTACTTTTTATAAAGCTATCTGTGCACTTAATGTGCCACAGAAGACAGAGTTTGTGCTACATTTATATTGTCTTTGTTACTTAAGTGAAAATAGATATTTAATAACTTCTACATCTGCACAAACTTAAAGTGGTAATTCATTTCAATTTTACATTAGTTTCCTCAGTTTCTCAGTTGTACATTCTTATATATTCATCATCATCATCATCATCGTTTAACGTCTGCTTTCCATGCTAGCATGGGTTGGACGATTTGACTGAGGACTGGTGAAACCTGATGGCAACACCAGGCTCCAATCTAAATTTGGCAGAGTTTCTACAGCTGGATGCCCTTCCTAACGCCAACCACTCAGCTAAAATATAAAATAATTACCAGTATATCATTAAGTATATATCTTCTTCTCTTTTATCTTTTACTTGTTTCAGTCATTAGACTGTTGCCATGCTGGGGCACCTTGAAGAATTTTTGTCAAATGAATCAACCCCAGTGCATGCTTCTTCTTTTAAAACTTGGTACTTATTGTATTGGTCTCTTTTGCCAAAGTGCTAAGTTACAGGGGTGTAAACAGACTAACAACAGTTGTCAAGCAGTGTGGGGATAAACACACACACACACATACACATACACATCCATAAATTTAAAACCTAAAAATTTATGTATTTTCCTGTTTTCTAGAGAATACAAAATCCTAACAAAATTCATTGAAATAAACAGACACACCTAAAAATGTACAGAGAACATTTCTATTCAAAGCAGATATAAACGTAGCTTTCACACACCCTGTATTTAACCTTGGAGTTACATATAATCTGCAGATGTTTATGGAATACTCTGCCACTTACATGATAATTTAATGTGTCAGATGTTTGATTTTCAAAAATTGAAACTCGATCACAGTGACTGACAAAATCTCTCAACGTGATGCTCCAGCATAGCCACAGTCCAGTAAATAAAACAAGGAAAGTAATAAAAGAATATCCCATCAAAAAGTTTGGCTGATCACTGCTGGAATGACTCTAATCATAGTTCTGCTCAATCAGAGTAGACAGGAGACACAGGGCCAAACAGTCTCAGTGACTTAACATCTAAACCTCACAAATATTTGATTGAATATCATACAGATTAACTTATGAGGACTACCTAATTCCCTTTTTGGAACCAACCTTCCGAGTTCTTTTACAGGGCTTAGAAAAACTGAAGGACCATTGCAATAAGTGTGTGAATCTGAGAGGGGAATGTGTTGAATAAAATCATAATTAACAAATTCTCTTATATATTCTTTTGCCCAAAGCCAAAAACCCAAAACTTTTCAGTGTCCCCTCATATATGGCTGCTGAAGCATCTTTGTTCAAATTTCAGTGTAGAAGTCATCACCATTTTCTTCATTGGAAAGATACTGACAAACTTATGATGTGATTTCTTTCATTAGATAATAATAATAATAATATTGTCATAGGTGCCCTGGGAATGACAGCGAAACGGGCTGATTACTACCTAGCTCAGATACCAGGAAACCACAAAATGGCTGAAGTTCAAACGATAGTGCTCATGGGAACTACCCATATCCTACGTAAAATACTGTCTATGTGATCTCAAATTTTAAAACAAACACATAATTTTCTTATGGTTTCTTAAACATTCTTTAGAACAACACTATGTACAAATCCAAATATATGGTACCCTAGGCATAACACCTACATGAACTTCTAACTTGTTGTCTCTTGAGGTCTCTGGGTGAGACTTGGATCCAACTTGTACAAATGCAAAGCAAAAGTCAAACATAAAATAATAATAATAGTAATAATAATAATAAAACACTTATTTTTGCAGTTTTTTTCTCCTTTCAAGGTTTGAATTCTATAATACCATCCATCTTCTCTGCTTCTTTTGCTTTCTTTTCTGTTTGTTTGTTTGTCTTTTTTTTGTTTTATTTTATTTTATTTTCACTGTACACAGATATGTGTTCAAATGAACACTGGTATATCTTCTTGTGAAAAAGCTAAAGAAAGAGCAATCTGTGCCCCTTACCATTACAGTGTGATGTCCACAGTATCTTGTGCTGAAGGTGGGTGTGGCTTGAATGAAGGAAATGCTGCAGTCTACGAAGAAGTTAAAGGTATTTATCACAGCTATTACCACTTCCTTCTTTTGTCTTAAATTCCATTAACAAAATCTCATGGCATGCACCATATTAGACACACACACACATGCATACACACATGCACACATACATTAACACTGCTTCATAGGCATGTCTTGGTAAAAATATATGATTTATTTTTGCTCATAAATATATATGTTGCTTGCAAGCTTAGAAAAGCATGGATTTTTGGTGGTGAAGATGGTGATGGTGGTGGATAATAAGGATATTGGTGTGTATTGTGTTCCTCTTGGATGAAGTAGCAGTTTATGTTGTTATTGTGGCATATGTTGTTGTTATCATTGTGTACTAACAAATCTGCCCAGATCGAGGAGACTGAAGCTGAAAGGCATGTCAACCATGACTATTCCATCTTATTACCAGACAACGCTTCTAGAACTACATTATCTAAAATTCTTCTTTATCTTTAAGCCATGAGTGTTTGGTTTGAGGGAGATTCAGCTATGGTTTTAAGCATTTCCGGCTTGCGTATGACATGTAACACTTGCCAGTTGTCACATGTCATACATGTTCAGTTGTTTAGTAATCAGTAATTAGTTCTACACAGACGTATGACAGAGATAAGCAAATCAAATAATTCATAGTGACCCATCTATCAAGCTCTATGGATTCCATTTATCAGTTTTATCTGGAATAACATTAAGCTCTACAGCACACCTTGTGATATTGTGAGAAGCACAGTGTAGTTAGAACAGATTTCTCATATATTTTATTTTAAGTTCTTTTTTTATATATATATATATAGAGTGAAGTGCAAGTGTGGTCCTGTGGTTAAGCAATTTGCTTCCCAACTTTGAGGTATTGGGTTCAGTCTCATTGCATACTACCTTGGGCATATGTATCCTATTATAGTCCCAGGTGGATTAAAGCCTAATGAGTGGATTTGGTGGATGGAAACTGAAAGAAAGCGAGCTGGCAGAAACGTTAGCATGCTGGGTGAAATGCTTAGCGGTATTTTGTCTGCCGTTACATTCTGAGTTCAAATTCTGCCGAGGTCGATTTAGCCTTTCATCCTTTCGGGGTCGATAAATTAAGTACCAGTTACGCACTGGGGTTGATATAGTCGACTTAATCCGTTTTTCTGTACTTGTTTGTCTCCTCTGTATGTAGCCCCTTGTGGGCAGTAAAGAAATAAGAAAGCTTCTATTTTTCACGTGTGCATACATGTGTGTGTGTGTTCATGGTAATTCTTCATCTTTAAAGATCATGAAGAAGAGAAGTTTTCTACATGCAGAAATGAGGCTGTAACTGATAGAACCATCCAGTACCTTCTTCATTGCTGCTAAGCTTTTCTTCTTGTCTTCACTTAATAGCTTTAAAGAAAGAGCCAGGCAGCAGAACCTGATCTCACTCATGTGGACATGGAGGTCTGAGCACAAGGACTCGTTAAGAAGGCTGTGGCAATCACCAAGCTCTAGGTATTACATTGGTATGGCTTTCTCCTAGATGAATTTCCATACAGGGCTGGAGAGCTCCGCCTACTCAGGATTTGCCAGAAGGGCATCAAAAGGGGCACTTGACCACCTAGGAACTCCACTCCTTGACTTGCATTCTAGGTTGTCTCTCCTAATCTTTCCTTTCAAGGCAGTGTGTGTGCCAATTATTTAGCATAACATGCTAATTAATACATAGCTGGAACCCTAGCAGGTGCTACTACTTAGGGTCAGAGAAGACCCAGGGATCAATAGTGGCTAAAGGCGGTTCCACACTCCACAGAATCTTGGAACTCCTGAACTCCAGAACCAGAGTCCCACAACCAGATGCATTTTTAAATCATATCCAGGACAAGATCTATCTGTCTATTTACCTCTCTCCACTCTCTATTTTTCTCTCTACATATACATACATACATTTATATATATGTACATGAATAAATATATATATATGTGTATATATATATATATATATATATATATATATATATTCCAGTGCCCCTTTCCCTCCCAAAGGAGATTTATATTTTTGCCTTGCAAGTACTTGGTGACCCTGTCACTGCAGGTGCCATTAAAAGTACCCAATCCCCACTCTAAAGTGGTTGGCATTTTGAAGGGCATCCAGCTGTAAATTTCAACCTGTGCCTGTACCATGTAAAAAGCACTAAGTCCACTCTGCTGAGTGGTTGGTGCTAGGAAGGGCATCCAACTGTAAAAATCCTGCCAAAACAGTTACAGAAGTCTGGTGCCAGCTTCTGCCTGGCCAGCTCTTGTCAAACCATCCCACCCATGACAGCATGGAAGGTGGATGTTAAACACACACAAACACACATATATATGCTTATATATGCATGTGTGTGTGCATGCATGGATATATATATATATATGTATGTATGTATTACTCTGTGTGTCTGTACATGTGTTTGTTCCCTGGTTGTAAACAATGGCATCAGTGATGGTGCTGTTTACTTGCAGTTACCACAATAGCATGTCTGGGCTTTCATAGTGTTGTTTCTAGTTCTCCACATTAAAATGTTTGGGTTGTTTGTTATTTGATAGACTGAGAAATTATTTTCCTCAGGATTGAAACAAGTACCAGTTGGCATTAGGAAATACATCCAGCTGTAGAAAACGTTTCCCCCAACATTGTCTTATCTAACCTGTGCAAGCATGATAAAATAGATATTTGAAACAATTATGATGGTTCTAAGTAGTTCTTGTGCTTTTTCCATGCAGAATTGCTTCCACTAACTGGGTTTGAAGAAAGGTTCCATTCCTATTCCCATTGAGTTTATTTCCCCCCAAAATATGCTATAGCTGTTATTTTTGGAGTCCTACTTTCTATGGTGTTGCTAATATATTTCAAATATCTCTAGAGGGAGATTTTATCTTCTAATTACAATGATCAAGAAATCATGTAGAGACTCAATGGGGCTCATTTTTTTTCATGTTATCTCTAGTGTACTTGATAAGCTACTGTATGTTTTATGCATGCTGTGTGTGTGTGTTTATGTGTGTGCATGTTTCTGAGTATGCATGTGCATGTTTGTGCACATGTGTATGTCTTTTTTTTTTTTTGTGTGTAACTTGATTAGCAAATTAATGATTTCCAATTCATATAACTACAACAAAATGCATATCTGAAACTGTGTGGACTTCCATGTTTCTTCAAAATTTGGGGAGAAATTAAGTAGCCCTTCTTTTATCATCTTGCATTCTTAGTGTTGAGACATTCTCAGATCATAGCCAAAATGTTAAAAAAAAATATATTTCCAAAGTATAATCTCAGTTAATCAAAGTGTTTCAGCTTAATAAATTAAATATACAAGACACTGCTAAATAAAGTCGATTTAGTCTGTACCCAAGAGCTCTTTTATATTCCATACAATTTATGAAAGGCGTTACCAAAGTAAGGAATTGGATAAATGAATTTCTTTTTTTGTGGTGTGCAAGGGTTGTTGCTTCAGTTAGCAACAAAGATTTTGTTTATTTAAATTGAAAGACATTATTTATAAGGTATGTGGTGGTTTAGCTAGAGTTGTGTGCCTCCCAGGCCAGCTCTTGTCTTTGCTGCACTCCTGTTCCCTATGCAGGTTTTACAGTAGATTGACACAAAAGTTCCGTCCCTATAAAAGCACCACCCAGAGTGAACTACTCCTAAGGCCCTCTCTTTTTAGTTATGCTACTGGAGGTATGCATAAGACTACTTGATAGTAAGACGGGTACTGAATGTGGGTGGCAGATCTGCAATGCCAGAGAGAGAGAGATGAAGCAAGTGTGATCCATCAAATATGTATGTAATGTTAACCTGCTGAGTAACAAAGCTCACATAATAAGCTCAAAAAGTGGCTGAGTATTAAAAACATCGATATCAGCTGTGGTGTGTGCTGGACAAAAAGCCTACACTCTGAAAATGGGATTTAAATGGATGATGATGTTAAAAAGACTGTTTTTTCATTATTAGTGATGGTTGTTGTTGATGATGATGATGAGGAGGAGGAGGAGGAGGAGGGGGAGGAGGAGGAGGAGAGTGATAATGAGAAGGAGGATAACGGTGACAATAATGATGATTGATAACTGCTTCTTTGGTTATGAGAAAGAGAGAGAGAGAGAGAGAGCTTTGGAACTCCTTTACTGTGAATGTATAAAGAGATTGCATTTGTCTAGAACAAATGGAGTGAAGATAATTTTAGTATGTTGTAATAGTGTTTCAGAATGTTGATAATAGTTTAAATTGTAGATATTTTGTAGATTACAGAAGACTACAGCAATGGTTTTTGCCTTATCATATGTGTAATACTGTGTGCATGTATGTATATGTACAGACATATTTATAAGCAGCATATCTATAAGCACGTTGTCTATATATCTGTAAGTGTATGCCTTCATAAATACCTGTTTGCATGTGTTTCTTATTTTTTCCGTGTATGAGTGTGAGTGAGTGAATATGTGTGTGCATGAGTGTGTGTGTGTGCATGTGTGAGTGTATGTGTATGAATGTGTGCATATGTGTGCATGTGTGTGAGCAGAAAATGTGTACATTAATGATTAATATTCTATATATGAAATATGCAAGACATTTTGGGCCACTAATACAGAACAGGAAAAAAAGAAAACTTAAACCTCTGCAAGATATGACTGTCATAACTATTGTATTCTCAGTGACTGTATTTTTGATTACTGAAAGACTTTGCCATCTATCAAATTAAGGTTATATAAATGTTTTAGTTATATAAGCTTATGTAATTAAAACATTTATATCACATGAGTAATTTCACAGATAATTTCATTGGCACTTTGCCCCTAGTAGGTGGTATATTCTCACAATTGTATAACAAAGCCTAGTAACACAGTTAAGTTTGATGTTTATGAAAATTATCAACTTCATCAACATGAATAATTCAAAGTCATACACTAATGGATAAGATTTTCAATATAAAAAAATACAAGACATTTACAAACATCAGTCTAGGATAAACAAATGTGGATAAACAAGCTATTCCACAGCACTCACTCTGCACATCTCTGCGAATGTACTGCCAATTACACCAAACTTCACGTCAATCATGAACACTAACTTTCTTGATACAACACTGACCAAGACTGCTTTTAGTTCTGTGATACAAACTTTCTGTTTTAAAGGGATCTAAACTGAAACTCAATAAAATTTTACGTTTTTATTCTTTTACTTGTTTCAGTCGTTTGACTAAGGCCATGCTGGAGCACCACCTTAAAGGGTTTTTAGTTGAAGAAATTGCACCCCCTGGACTTACTCTTTGTAAGCCTAGTACTTATTCGATTAGTTTCTTTTGCTGAACCGCTAAGCTATGGGGGATTTAAACACACCAACATTGGTTGTCAAGCAATAGTGGGGGACAAACAGACATACACACAAATATACACGCACATAAATATATACATATCCATATGTACGCAGACACATAAATATATGTATATATATATATATATTACATACAAAATTAAGAGGAATGACCACCAAAACGTGGACTCCTATATGCTAGAAATAGATGCCAAATCACCTAACCACGAAGAGTATGTTCTCAAGAAAAAAATTTCAGCAAGATGCCAGACTGTAAAAAGGGCAAGACATATGAAAATATACGAAATGAAAAACGTTTTTTATTTCATATATTTTTATTTGTCTTGCCCTTTTTATTTCACTAAATTATTTCACCATATTTGCATCATTCTCTCTCTTTTATTACCATATCATACCACACCATGGTTATCATTTTATACGTGAGTGCATGTGCATGTATGCGTATACAGACAGACAAACAGATAAATAGAGATGAGTATATATGTACGTACATATATATACAGTAATCCCTTGCCATATCTCAGTTCACCCATTGCACATTCAGTACATCGCGGTTAACCGATTGCACACTCAGTACATCATGGATTTTTCTGGCTAATATATGTAAATTTATATCGGGATTCCTCAGTATATCACAGGTTTCTACAGCTGATAGGTATTTATATTTTTTTAGATTTTAATTATTCCTGTGGGAGGTTTTGGAACATAACACCTGCGATAGTCGAGGGATTACTGTATATATATGTATATGTATGTATGAATGCATATATATATGTTGGTCACTGCTGCTTTTCAGTTATAGAAATAATACATTTTTATGGATTGGATGATGTTACATGTTCTGATGATGATGTCTTCCTAAATTGGTTGACTGAGACAACCTTATGATAAGAGGCATTCCAGATATTCCCATCCCATTCTTCCATTGGCTATTTTCAGTTATCTTTCATCTTGTACTTGTTTCAGTCATTGGACTGTAGTCATGCTGAGGCACCATCTTGAAAGGTCTTAGGCAAAAAGATCAACCCCAGTACTTTTGTTTCTCATAAGTCTCTATCAGTCTCTGTTTTTGCTGAGCCACTTAATTAAGAGATGTAAACAAACCATTACTGGTTGTGATATGGTGGGGCATGACAAGCACACACACACACACACACGGGCTTCTGCACAGTTTCTATTTACCATATTTTCTGCTAAGGCATTGGCCAGCCTGATGCAATAGTAGAAGACATTTGTCAAAGGTGGTGTGAAGTCTGACTGAACCCAAGACCACATGATCTGTACTGTTCAATGGATCTGTCCAAAATCAATGCAGTGTACAGTATGGTTAGCCATCACTTACAAGCGAGTATAGCTTTGTAACATGTACTTCACTTTCATTAACTGTTCTGTTAGGGATTATGTAGTCACACGTAGATGTGGACTCCCTCTTGGCTCTCCCAAATTTGAGGCAGTGGAACAGCTAAGATGTCACAGCTATAAATGAAAGGGAGAGACTGAGCTGCATCAGCACCCAGTTGGCATTAATTACTGTCAAGTTGACTGGAGTAGCATGAAATGCAGTATCTTGCTCAAGGTCACAATGTGCCACCTAATCCAGGAATTGAACTTGTGATGTTCTGATTTTGAGCCAAACAACATCCTCATCACCGAGCCATATGCCTTTTTGGTGACAAAATGAAATTCAAGATAAATTTGGCTGCTATGTCTAACAGGTTAAGCAATTGTAAAGACTTCCTCAGTGGTTCATTGCTTTTCATGTTATTGTCAGTGCTCTTAAGTTAGTGTGAGTGTATGTGCTGTGTGTATGTGGGGGGGGGGTGTTTACCAGTAGTTAATAAACATATCTGCAAAAATAATGATTTCCAATTCATGTAACTACCTATAGATGCATACCTGAAATTGTGTAGGCTTTCATGTTTTTACAAATTGGAGAAAGAATTCGACCTTTAGTATGTTGCATTCTTTGCTGCTAGTTTCTCTGAATTCTTAGTGTTTGAGACGTTCTAAAATCATATCAAAATTTTTTAACATATATTTTTACAGGAGTGTCTCTGGGGAATATGTAAATGCATTTTCTTATAAATGTCTGTGTGATAAAATATTTGTAATGCTGAAGACCATTAGAATTATTTACATGATTCTGGTAGTGCTTGTGATCATGCCTGAACAAAAATACCATATGTACATAATCAAGTACCTCAGCAAAGAAGGCAAAATATCCTAGACTCAGTTGAATGAACATTCTTCTCCCTAAGAAAAGTACAAAGGTCATTTGGTTTAAATCTTGTGAACTTGCACTCATAATAGATTTTATAAACGTAATTTATAAAAAAAAAAAAAATTCTCTTTAAAGAAATTTTATACAACTTCACTTCTAAACTTTGAATGCATTAAGAATGGAACTATTTAAATGAACATAAGCAATATGAGGCAGTTGCAAGAAGCCATTATTTTGTAACTTAGTTCTTTCCAATGTTCATAAAACATTTTAAGAAATGAATAGACTAAAATTAATCTTAATTATCAATCTTATACACAATTTCAAACAGATTATGGATTTTGTTTGGGAACTTATAACTCAAGATCCCTTAAGTTTCTTTTCCTATCAAAGGGCTTACTGTGTGTATTACATACCTTTCATGTATTACATATCAAAGATTAGATATTGACTTATCATTAATAATCCATGAAATATCATTTCTTTTAATTTTTTTATTTTAATTCTAAAGAAGTTCATTGTTATATTCTTAATATATAACTGGAGCTTACTCTTTTAATTTTCATTATTTCTCAGTTACCTTTTGTTTCAATATCTGCTTGCCTGGAAGCTAAGGTTATTGACTTTCATTTTAATTTATTTAAAACAATGATATTTTTTATTTAATTATTTATTGTGTTTTTACAGTAAAATTTATTTGCTGCTGGTCTTTGCTTTTTTTCTCCTTTTGCTATTCAGTGTTTAAAGCTACCTTTCTTTTCCCAAATTTAAACTTGGTTCTTCTTTTTCTTCTCATCTTTGCTTTTCTTCAGGCGCTAAGATTTGCCAGCCAGAGCTGCTTCCGACTACAGGTAGGAGGTCTTTAAAACAAACACTCACTAGGGCAAAGAATACTAGTGGTGGCACTACCAGAACTTCCTACAAATATAAAATGGGTCAAAATTCTCATTGCAATGATATTATTGATTTGAAATCATCTCAAGTCTGTAGTAATGACACTAACACAAAACTACAGATATGGAATCTACCAACAAGAAACAGTTTTACATCATATTCCAAACCACTACCTGCTGTACCGATTCACCATATTCCTAAATCTTAATGTAGGTACTTCCCGGCAGAGTTTTGGTTAACTTTAAAATAGCATATCAAACAGTGACTGCCAAAGTGAAAGAAAAAAGAGTGTAAAAATAAAAAAAGGTAATTTTTCATATAGGAAATCAATCTTAAAATGAAACACACTTGATATTACATTCATACACGGAGAGCAAAATTCATCTATGTGACATACGGTGATTGCCAAAGCATTTTTTCATATATAAATTCCCCACTCCCTATGTTAAAAATACAACATAAAATGCAGACAATATTCTTGAATCAATAACATAATTTTAAAGTGCTACATCATAACATTTCTTTGAAAAATTGGAAATAAGATTGTTCAAATAATTACTATTTAGCAGTTGTTTGTTTTTAATTTGATTTCGATTCTTAAAGATTGCTAAAAGTCAACTTATTAAAATACAGAGTTAAAGTTAAAAGAATGTTTCGGTTGATTTGGTAAAAAATATAAAATAAAAAAGTATGTTTGAAATTTAAAATATTTTTAATATATTGCTTATGAAGAAGGGCTAACTATAATTTTAAATACTAGGTTAAGAAGCATAGCAAAGAACTTAATTATTTTCTTAATTTTACCTCAGTATTACAACGCCATAGTCAAAAGGGGTTCTACATGATTTTTCTGAAAATAATTCAACACAATAAAACATGACAGTTTGGTAATACCTTACCAAACTGTCATATTTTATAATATATCTTAAAAGAATGACATTTGATAAGCTTACCATCAATGCATAGCTTGCTTTGAATTTCCAACCATTACCGATATTACAGGGATAAAACCAGATATAAAACTGAACTAAAAACAAAACAATGACTATTCTTTAATGTGAAAATTCTTCAATGTTATATTACAATAGATGTTATTGCTGTCTTTTTTCTTCTTTTTTTTTTTCTTTTGCTTTCCTGGATTTTTATTTTCATATGACTGATATTCAAATTGAATATATTCTGTGATTGTATTTTTTTTTTACTCTAAATTTGATTTAATGTTGCCATTCTTTTGATATCATTTACCAAACTACTGTTACTTCTGTTTGCATAACATCATTTCTAGATACTGAATTTCTCTGTAGTTTATTTTGAGAAACAAATTTTTAGGAAATTGCAAACCTTTCATTTTTTTACTTTGTACATACCAAATTCTTTTTGAAGCAAATATTATTGTATGTATATTTCTGTTTACAGATATCTAATTTATTTTCTATTAAAACTTGTCATCGACTAACACAGTTTTCTATGGAATTTTTCAGTATATAAAACGTATAATATTTTCTATCTCTTTAACAAAACAAGTCTCATTTTCCTCTATACTTGTTATGAAACTGGGGAGTTCATAATTATTTTTTAGGCTTATAACAATGTGATGTACCTACCATTCATATTGCTTTTATTTAGATTAATTACTATATATTCACACTGATATCATTAATTGATTATACATGATTTATTTTTATTTAAGAGTAATGTAATTAATTAGTGCTGTGTGTTAATTAAGGAATTTAATCAGAAGTTCCAATTTTTATCAACGATTAGTTTTTTTGTCAGCTACTAAATCATATAGGTTTAGTCTGTTGTTATTAAAAAGAAAAATAGGTCTCAATCGGGACTGTTTAGTTAAACAATAAACTCCTAGGTCATTTTAAAAGTCATATAAATTTTACTCTGTTTAATCTTTGTAAAGTAGTAGATAATGCTAAATATATATTTGGTTATAGGTTTGTTACTTGTTCAAAATATTCTTCTGTCGTTGAGGCCTGCAATGGTTTTGTAAATGTTCCATATGAAATGAAACTAAAGTATTATGTTTTTAGTTTCAAATTGGTCATAGTCATTACAGCAATTAGTTAGCAGTAGTATCACTAGCAATATGCACATATGTATATATTTATATGCATATGTATACATGTATATACACACACAAACACACACACATACACATACACACACATATATATATAGAGAGAGGGAGAGAGTTGTCCAAGTAACTATGTCAAAAAAATAGACACCTGTATATTTGTCAATAGAGTGGATGTGTTAAGTGATTCAAAAAACCGCTGCCATACTGTCCATATCAACCACTCTGATAAGTGCAGAGTTAAGTTATGATCTAATTACCTAATTCATGTGTGAAACTGATAGGTAAGATAGACAGAAATAGATCTGTAATATTGTACACTATATAGATTAATGTACATATTTGTGTGTGTGAGTGAGAGTGGTATGTATATGTATGTATGTTATGTGTATGTGTGTGTTTATTTGTGTGTGTGGTATATTCTATTATTAGTGTGCCAAAACAGTGTAGGTGATGAATGTATGAAGTCATATCTGTATGTATTTAGTTATATAGTGAAATTAAATATCACAAGTTTTTGGAATAAAGAGTATTTACCTTCAACTGTAGTTACTGCAAAAGCTCTAATGACACGTAATTTTACATTCACATTAAATACACACATATATGATCCTGCATATTTATATTGTCCTTTAAAACATATAAGGTCATTTAGAAACTTTGGAGTAAGAATTCTTTTTCTCTATTACACTCTTGTGGTGCTTGTATCTCTCTGGCAATTAATTGATAATGTGTTATGTTTAACAACTACCAGAATAGTTATTTTTAAGTATGTCTGCCTGAGAGGCTTGTGTCATAACCACTTGGCTTTGGACAATTCTAATAACAGTAAACACAAATATAAGGTCTCATCTAGATATGTTTTTGTCACCAAATGAGAGAAATACATTCAAGTTGATTACTGATACATCAATGCAGTCTTATTTGTTTTATTTTTTATGCTGCATCATAAATGACAAGAATTTAAAAACTAACATTTTTTTTATTGTTGTTGAGTAAGATTCTTACTTGTTCTTGTCTAGCCTGATATTTGCTTTGGGTAAATGACATCATTTCTGTGAAATATATTCAGAATTGATTTTAAGCAGAAAAAACAAGTCAAGCTTGTTTGTTTCCAATCTTTCATTATATATATATAAGGAAACACACACACATGCACGCACGTGCGTGCACACACACAGACACACACACACGTGTGTGTGTGTGTATTCAGAGATTCCTAATTGTAAGAAGCAGGCAGTAATATTAAATAAAAGAATGTGCTGAGTTCAAATGCAGCTGGGGTTGATTTTGCCTTTCATACTTTCAGGGTTGATAAAATAATTACTGGGGTCGATGTAATCAACTTCTCCCACCCTCGAACTTGTTGGCATTGAGCCAAAATTTGAAACCAATATTAATGAAAGAGATCTGGGTGCTTATTCTAAGGTTTGGGCTATAGTTAGTCTGATAGTTTATTAAACAAGAAACTTTGTTTATTTATTTGGATAATTTGCATGATGTATCTATTGTGGAAGGTTTTGAAGAAATGTTTTTGTCATATTTTGAGGAAACACTCTATTGGTATCAATTATAAGTACTCATCACTTATTGTATATGAATATGATAATATTTTTTGAAGAATTGATCTTTATAACCAAAATTATTGCTGCTAATGTTGAGGCGATATTTATTTTTATACATTAAGTTCATATTGAGATGAGAAGATTATTAACTCTATTGTAGAATAAAATAGATAGTAGTACAATAGAAAATAAAGAATTTTGAAATACAACAATGCTGAGCATTTTAAAGTCACCTTCATGGTGTCTAGTGTTTAGAGATTAATTTTTAGTAATATTAGTTTGGCTTGATATTCAAATTGAAAATTGTTTAAAGTCATCATAGCAGCATTCATTACAAAGAAATTTAATATAAAGCAAAGCAGAGAAAGAAAGGAGATGAGCAAGTTTCTGAAGATTAGGCCATTGCTAGTTATATATTTTTAGCAATGCCCTCATAATTAATGTATATCCTAAAATATCATTATCCATTGCTCTTGACTATTTTAATGAACATAATACCTGGATCCCGTGATGAGATTTTCTTTTAATTACATGAGTTACTAATATGCTTCTGACCAATTAATGGAAATTGGCAGACTGAAATAACACCAGTGATAATTTTATCTATTTTTAACTTATTTAATGAAATTCATTACTTTTATTTAATTACGAAGTACTGAGTAAGGAATAATTACAATTTTCTACAATATATCAGTCAAGAATAAAGTTAAACCGTAGCTGAAAATACTTCAGAGCTAAGAATTTCAAATCTTTTCTGGCATATTTACAAGTCACACAAAACATAGAAAAGTAAATAAATATAAAAATGATGGCAGTTGATTATAAAATATAAATAAAAATTTTATTGCAGGGGAGAGACTGGTAAAAGCTGCTGTCAAAACCTTATGACACATCTTCCACAAACAGTATTGAAAGCAACACAGTTTGTGGCATTTTTGTGATGTGCTAAGCTAGAAAATACCTATTTCAGAATCTTTCTAATGTCTTACTTGCTATTAAGACGGTATAGAATTTTTAACAAAGATTTTTTTTTGCTTTTCTATATTATTGTTGTTATTGTGGTGTATTATTTTATTATTATTATTATTATTCTAAGAGGTAGGGAAATTCATAATTTGTTATTTAGTTATATATTTTTATCAGTTCTGTCAGAAATATAGCAAAATGATTTGTTTGCTTGTTTCTTTGTTTGTTTGTGTGTGTATGTGTATACATGTATGTGAGCTTATATGTGCACTTGAGTGTTGAGTGTTTGTTAGTGTGTGTGTGTATGTATGCACATGTGTGTGTATGTGTGCATACGTGTGTGTATGTGTGCATGTGTGTGTAAGTGCATTACACAATTGCAACTAGACTGAGAGTCTATATGTTAGCATATTGATTGTATACAAACATTGAAATAATTGCCAAAGCTGAATGCAACAGAAATGAAAATACTCTACCAAATTTTTACATTTGCCTAAGATTTGCACAAACATCCAACCTACACTAAACAATATAGATATTGAGAAAGAAATACCACCATTGATGAAGTTTTTACTGCTAATTTTATAATGTTTAGTATGGTTAATCACAATTAGTCATATTGTTACAAAAAAGCCTCCTGGAGAGAGGTGCATAATTAATTTAATCAGTCCTTGTATGTGCCTCACACAAACACACACACACACACACACATATATATGTATATATATTATCCCAAAGAGAATTTGAGCTCATAACAAAGAGAAATGAAGCACGTAGTCTGTATCTCTTCTGTTTTGCCAAGCAACTCTTGAATGTTAAAAATAGTAACATGAACGACAATATTAAAAACAGCAATTATTTCATGAAGTCTCAAATTTGGTTAATTCTTTTACTGGTTTCAGTGATTAGACTGTGGCCATGCTGGGACACTTTCTAAGTTTTTTTTTTAGCTGGTAATATTGGTTCCAGTACCAGTTCTTATTTCAGTCTGATATCTTTTTTATCAGTCTTTGTTTAACAAATGTTTAATATATATTGTGCGTGTATATATACACACACAAATGGTTAATATATATATATATTGTGTATATACATATATATATA
>NC_068994.1:39659121-39664783 GCF_001194135.2 Octopus bimaculoides | reverse complement strand
TGTATATATATATATATATATATATATATATATATATATATATATATTATACATACATACATACATATGTAGATGTAAATATATATATGCATATTTCCATTTAAATTGCATGACATACAGCTAGTATTTAAAACTCTATGTGCATCCCTATACATCAAAAGAGAAAGCTGTGAAGCTGTGAAGAGAACACCTGTGTATTAGTCAAACTTTTCTACTACTGGCCTCCATGGTTACTAACATCACAGAGTACACACATAGAAAAACAAAACTGGAGAAATGGTTCTGAAATTATTTAATTACATAATTAAATAATTTCAGAACTAATTCTCCAGTTTTGCTTAGTATGTATATACAGATACATAATATACACATTCATACTTCTGTATACATACATATATACCGCATAGCTGCAGTCTAATGACTGAAAAGTAATAAATAAAGGATATATATGTATATATATATATATTAGTTTCTGTATCTACCAAATCAAATCATAAAGCTCTGATTGACGTGGCGCTATATTAGAAGAGACTTGTCCGTGATGCCATGCAGTGGAAGTGCACCATAACAGCACATTGCTATATCCGTCACTTGTCGATGGTTCCCTTTTTCCTGGCAGATGACACCTTTGCACCACTCAGGCAACAACCCTCCAGTACATGGGTCTATTTGATTAGTGATTACTGGTGAGAGTTTTATGGGGCCAGAATGTAAATCTTATCTCAACCTCTTTTCGTTGCCTTTTACAACATGCAGAGGAAATGTTGGGGCTATTCTCTCACATGGCATCCCCCACACAGCACAAAAGATTGATGAACAAATAAATTTTTTTCTTTTATTCATTTACTTGTTTCAATCATTTGACTGCAGCCATGCTGGAGCATTGCCTTAAAGGATTTTTAGTCAAATAAATCGACCCCCCCCCAGACTTATTCTTTGTAAGCCTAGTACTTATTCTATCAGTCTTTTTTAATGAACCACTAAGTTACAGGAATGTAAACACACTGACACTGTTTGTCATGTAGTGATGGTGGGAGGACATAAATATATACATATATACAACAGGCTTCTTTTAAATTCTGTCTACCAAATTCACTCACAAGGCTTTAGTCAGCCTAAGGCTGTAGTAGGAGACACTTGCCCATGGTACCATGCAGTAAGACTGAACTCAGAACCATGTGGCTGGGAAGCAAGCTTCTTAACACACAGCCATGTAAACACATAGCCACAAGAGCAACCTTCTTCACAGTTTCCATCTGTCAAATGCAGTTCACAAGGTAGTTGACAAACTGAGGTTACAATAGAAATATCTTCTCAAATGTGGTGTACAGGATAATTGAACCCAAGACTGCATGGTTGTGAATGAAGATCTGAACAACAGCCATAACAGCATCTATAAAATAAAACAAGGAGAAGGTATTCCATTCATGTCTTTCTGAATGATATATGTTAGCAACTCCAATGATTCTAATTAGGAACTGAAACTGAGCCTATGCATACAGTATAAAAAAAAAAGACCACATCATGTACACATCACATGACATGCCTCTAGAACAATAGACATCACGATGAATAATTTTTCTTTTTGGTAACATATAAGGTCTTGGAGTTATTAGAGGTGGAAATGTCAAGAAATTCATCCTTAAGGATATATGTATTTCAACTGAGAACAAGAACCAATGTAGTGTTTTAGATTTCATTAACTGACTATATATCTGTGTGTGTATGTGTGCATGCACACACACACACACACACACACACAAACACACACACACAAATACACATACTCAAATACACATACTCAAATACACATACACACACATATAAAAAGTAAGATATAGTTAGAACACATGCTTGGCAAAAATGATGATGTTTGTTGTTGTCATTGTTCATGTTTGCACTCAAGTAAATCCTGATCTCAGACCTATCATAAAATACATTCCTACTTTTATCCTTCTATCTTTTTAAGGGTATCTATCTAGGACTAGCCTATCTCATTCATCTTTTCCACATTCAAGTTTATTGGTAGGCTGTGATATGTGGTAGATTTAGCTGTTAATTCTGGCAGATTGAGCAACTACTTCAGTACAAGACCATTTTATTTTTATTTTCTAAATGGAAGGATATAGCCAGTTGGAAGGATATAGCCTGAGTTCCATTCAGGGATAAAATTCCAATGATTAGCTCTGTTAAGTTTGAACCATGAACCAATAGGAATGCAACTGAATACATCAAAGCATTTTGTTATTTACTTTAATATTTCAGCTACTACTACAGTCCTTAATTAATTGTAAAAGTAGATTTCATTCTACATTAAGAATAAGGGAACTATTTTGTAAGGGAAGTAAAATTAAGTATATCTTGGAGCACAACATACTACCTGTAATGATTTTGGAAACTTATACTCTGTTTGTTTTACCAAAATATCTGGAAATGATGGAGGTAGAGGTGGTGTTGGTTGTGATGAAGATGAGGATGATGGGGTGATGCTGACAACAGTGACAGCTATGATGGCAAAGAATTCTAACGTTCATATTAATTACTGGACATCTACACAAAATCTTTCAAAATTTTAAGAAAAAAATAAATAAAATACAACTCTCATGAAAATTCCTATCTAGTTGCAGGCAAGGAAAAAAAGTTTTTAAATACTCGGCTTATAGAATATTTCCAAAAAAAGAACAATTAAATAGTGTTACAAAGCAATGTGTATTACTTGCATTCACACTGATTGGTAAAAATTTTCACTGGTAGCATTTAAGTCATGGCTAGCAGCTTTTTGAGATTTAAAAAAATTTGAGATTTAAAAAAAATTTTTGCTTGTATTGGGAACAATTTCAGAATGAAATTACTTGCATGTTTTTAAGTTCATCAATGCAAAAATGAATCCTTCCTCTTAACTTATCCAAGACTCTTATTGAAATATCAAGAAATCCTTATTGAAAACATCTAAAACCATTGGGGCTAACTTCTCTTTAACCTTTGAAATACATTGCATATTCCACAAAGAATCTATTCAAAAACCAAAAACAAAAGAAGGAACAAGAAAAAAATTAAAGTAAAAAGAGACCAAAATTTTATTTCAGTTCAATGAAATTATCATCTTAGAAGTGTTATTTCTTTTAATTTCAATTATTCATTAATTCATCAACAAGGCTTTAGTTATTTACTAATAAAAGAAAATATTATTTGCTTCTTTCAAAAGAAGACAAAAATTATTCTGTTTTCCATTTCTTCTTAAAGTGCTCTGTATTATAAGAGTTAAGACAGGATTCTGTGTTTCAATGGCGTCGTCAGTCAAAAATACAATATCAAACTTTAAATGAAAACACAAATCATTTTATATAGTGACAGCTTCGAAAAAAATTCGTTGAAATGATTGACATCTCTGTGAGAAGGTCCTTGCTCAGCCAACATTTCTTTTTGTTAGCTTGTTATATTGATTGAAAACCTGCCGATGGCAACGTGGCACACTGCTTGCAATATTGAATACAATGAAAAAGATTCTGTTCAATAAATCTAGATATTTTGTCTATACTTCTCAACACAACATATTTTTCTCTCCAATTAATTTAATTGCATTTTACACAATTGTTTATTCAGAAAATTTTATCATGTTGGTGTCTTTTCTCTAATTTTCTAATTAGTTGGTATTCTTTCGCATATTTTCCACATGTTTTGATAAAAAAAAAAGTCTAGAAGAAAATTCAATAATGATTTTGCAACTTGACAGAATAAAAAAAAATATTAAAAAAAGAAAAACATATCCAATACTAAGAAGAAATCAATACTCCTTCCCCTGGTATTGATTATTGAATGGGAAACATATTTGTATTTCAGGAACGTTCCTCTCAGATATAAAATGGTTATTGTGAATTCTTTATATCAATTTTGTATAAAATTGCATTAGCAAGCAGTAGTGTCCTTACTACATGGACTTTGAAACCCTATAAATGTTTGTTTAAGACTATGAATGCAACTTGCTAGTGAATAGCATTACTTCCTCACTTAATAGTTTTCTTTTAGTTGAAGTGAAAATGATTTTTATTTGATAAAAATATTTCATAATATAACTGAAAATTTGACTATTGAAATTTACCTTATCTTTTTTTTTTTTTAGTTTGTTAAAAAATTAAGCACTAAGATAATAAGTGAGTCATATTTCTGTCTGCTCAAGTTGTAAGCAGCTCAAATTAGAGACATTGGTTTGGTTCCTTTTCATGTGACCTCTAGGCAGCCTGTCATTGGCTGTTACACACACTACACACACACCCTACATGGTAAAACTACAGGTCTCTCTCTCTCTCTCATATTCACACAACTCACACCAACAGCAGCAGTAACTGTATAACTCTACAGCAGGATACACATTTCATGTAAAAACAGACTGCAGAAGATTTATTTGTAACAAGTAAGTAATCTATCGTTTTTCATATTGCAACTTTTCACTATTAACACATATGATGCATGTTTTTTTGCAGTTTGATGCATGTTTATAAAATTTTCTTTTCAAACACAGTATTTTTTCACCTGTTTACCCACTACACTTCTTTTTAAATAGTTTTATTCCAATCTAAAAAAGTATTTATTAAACTATAACATTTAAATATAGAACTGCCTGTAATTAAACTTGTTGTTATTTGTAATTTATAGTTATAAAATATATGCTGTTTTGTGAGAAATATTTGTTGGTGAGCTTAAATAAAAAGTGAGAAAGTGACAGAAACTAAGGGAACAGTTTAAGTGAAGGAAGAAAAATACCTGTTTATTTTGAAAATGCTGTGAATTTATTTTAACAGCACTGACAACTATAGTTGTTTTCTCTAATATAATTTAACTTGACAATTATTTTACTTCCGATAAAGATATGATAGAATAAAATTATCATGAGAAACAAAAATAATTCTAAGTTTGTGTAGGGTCTTTCTACAGTTTATATTTATTTTTTTATACAATTCTTCTGTTTATAGTATATTTGTATATATTTTACTAGGTTGTATCATGTTTATCTTTTGTTAGACCACTTTCCTTATGTAAAGTTAAAAATTTACAAACTCTGTTGCTTTCAGAATATTAACTGATGCACACATTTACATAAACACACACTGACACACGTATCTATATGCACACATACACTCATACACAAACAGTTTGTAAAAATGTTTTTCTTTTCAAATTTAGGATTTACATAACTGAACACCACACATATTCCAATAGTATAGTTGGATGAAGGAAGACAACTTTACACACGGCAAACACAATAAAGTATAACAACTCTCATAAATGTTCTTTGGAAACACAATTATATACAGACTAGTTCAAACTATTTTGCTGTAATAGATCTGACACTATCAGTCACTATATAATATTCATCTCTGTTTAGCAAGAAATGCACTGGTATTGTATGTTTAGTTTTATCAAATGTGCAGAGGTAATTCATAAACATGGGATAGTTGAAGGTCAGGAAAAATATTATTTGTAATAAAGAAAATACTAACAATAAATATTAACAAGAAACTGCTTCTCAGTATAATTTAAAACTGACAGGAATACACTATTGAACATCCACATATATTTATTTGGCAGCATGTTTAAGTTGGTGAGCTGAAAAAGTATAAATATATATGTATATATATATGTATATATATATATGTATATATAT
>NC_068994.1:39655032-39656617 GCF_001194135.2 Octopus bimaculoides | reverse complement strand
ATATATATATATATATATATATATAAATAAACACAGAAAAACATATAATATTGGTTTCTATAGGAACTCCAGTTTTTCACCTTTAATGCCTTATTTAACCAATTTAGGATTAAATAAAAAGACAATGGAAATATGACATACCTGTATATATAATTCAAAAACATGTCGTAAATAGAGAAATGAACACATACTAACAAATATACCCAGTTTAACAGAGGTTTCCCAATACCAACATAAATTGAATCATATGATTTCATTGTATTTTCTATATTCTTTGTTAATAATATGCTGGCAATTCTCAGTTGGTCTTCAAATATTGTTACTAACAGAACTGTTGCATCCATGCCATGGAGAAGGGAGAATCCAATTTGTGCTTCATAATAATTGTACAAGAAAACAAATATAATCCATAAATGATATGTTACTCTTACCTTTATTTCAATTTTCTGTGAAAACTAGTTTCAATTTTTACTTTAGATAATTGCACTAAGTTATTTATTTTTTCATCAGTAATTTTTTCTGCTGTTAATTACAGTTTGTTGTGGTGGCTTCAAAATATGTCACCTAGTGTCTGAAGTTTTCCTTGAAATGATGTGCTCCGATGCAATAATTTGTGGAACTATAGACTAAAACTTGAAACATGCCTACACAGTTTCGCTTCTTGTAGCTATATTTTTGGTAAAGTAAATAATCCTGAAATATTTTGTGCATAGATCCTCCACAGCAGCTATCTTTGCTGTGATCAACTAAAATCCATAACTCATATGTCTGATGAGCATACGTCCATGATCATTCACAAAACTCAGAGTAAGAGGAATTTATAAATAACCGATCATTAGAACTCAATATATTAATATTTTAGAAGAAAGTGGCAGGAGAATGAATGATACAAGAACAAGATTTATGCAATGAATTTCATTAGCTTACAGCTGTTTCTGCGATGAGAAGCAGTGCACTTTGTGCTGTGTGCTTATGTAACATTCTGGTAACTTCTTTGTAACCATTAAAAGGAAGTGTACCCATATGTATGTATGTATGCATGTATGTAAAGTACTTTTGTGTGTATGTGTGTACAAATGTCTGCATATATGTGTGTATAAATGTATGTATTTATACACATACATATACATATTTATGTAGGTGTAAATTGCAAAAAGTTTGCTTTGCAACCACATGACATCTGGTTTCATCCCCCCATTTGACATCTTGGACTAATATTTTCCCCATCTTCTAGTCAATCCATATTTTGTGCATGAAATGGGCTTTACAGAAATTATGCAGAAGTTTACCAGATTGTTTGCACTTGTAATTCACAAAGCATAACCATGTCATATACTGTATCATATTGATAGTGGTTAAGAATAATCTTAAGGAAACATGTGTCTGTGTAATGGCAAACCACTTGCTTGTTCAGTTCATTTGATTGAATAATTCATTTTGATTGAATAACTGAAACCTCATTGATGAATGAGGGATGCACCATTGAACATATGTATGTATAATGTGTGTGTGGTGTGTGTGTGTGTGTGTGTATATATATATATATATATATATATATATATATATATATATATATATATATATA
>NC_068994.1:39651282-39653283 GCF_001194135.2 Octopus bimaculoides | reverse complement strand
ATAAATATATATATATATATATATATGTATGTATGTATGTATAGTGAGATAGATAGCTATGTAGATAGATGGATTGGTAGATGTTTATATATCTATTAACACACACACACATGCACATATATGCACTTATGAAGGAGTGCTGAAAAGTTCCTGGCTTTGGGTAAAAGAGAATACAGGAGGCTCACTTAGTTATGATTTTATTTAACATATTCCACTCTCACATTCATACACTTATTGCAGCAGCCCTTCAGTTTTTCTAAGCCCTGGAAAAGAATTCAGAAGTTTTGGGCCTCCAACCAGGCCTTTCACAATATCCTAAAGCCAGGAACTTTTCAGCAACCCCTCGTATATGCATATATGTGTATGTATATATATATACATATATATGTTTATATATGCATATATGAAGATGGTGAGCAGACAGAAACATTAGAATGGTGGGCAAAATGCTTAGCTTTATGTTCTGGCTTTATGTTCTAAGTTCACATTCCACCAAGGTTGACTTTGCCTTTCATCCTTTGGTGGTGGTGGTGGGGTTGATAAATTAAGTACCAGTTGTGTATTGGGATCTATCTAATCGAGTGGTCTCCTCCCAAATTTTGGGCCATGTGCTTAGAGTGGAAAAGTATATATGCATATATGTATTATACATATATATATACACAAATATATATATATATATATAGATATATATATATATATATATATATATACACACACACACATACACACACTTATATATAATACATATATATGCTATAAATGTATATATCTATATGTGAATGTGTGTGTGTGTATATATATGTATATATATATATATATATATATATGTATATATATATAAACACACAGAAGTATATGCAAGCATTTATTGCAACTTGCATTCCCTACATTTATGCTTCTGTTCCTGTTCATATATAGACAACAAAAGTTAATTATTTAGTTGAAATGGGACTCAGCATTCTATAATATGTAATATCATTTCAACTATTTTCTCAATTTCAATCCCATAATGTTATTTCTTTCACATGCACAGTGCATACACTCACATTTGCACTACCTTACATATGCTTATTATACATCTACCATGCATAAACACACACGCACACACACACACAAATCACTCCTGTATACTGACATGCTATCATGCCCACACACATTCTCACAAACTCTCATATACACACTCATATACTGTCACACATGGTAATACACATAGAAGCATATACAAGCACATACACATATCGATGTTTTCTTTACCTTACATGACAAGTATACACATCTCACCTGTCTCTGAGCTTCTATACAGTCAGTCAAAGAACTAGAGATAGCAGTGAAGTCCTCTTTAAATTACACCTTTGTTTTTGTGAAATGAAAGGACACGGTGGATACCGTAGTCCTAGTTGTTGGATGTAAGGTAAATCAGACTGGACGGTCATGGCTGGTCTGGTTTTTTTTTGTCTATGAGTCTGCTTAATCAGAACAACCTGGGGTTAAACAGGAATAGCTATACACACACTCCACTCCATCGCATACATTTCTTCATTTCCTCACTCTATCACTCTCACTCACTCTCAGTCATCTAATCATTTCAGTTAGAAAGTTAGAAGAAAGAAAGACAAAGTGAGAAAGGGAAAGAGAGAGAGAGAGAGAAAGAGTGAGATGATTGGGAGGAAGAAAATGTAGAGGAAAAGATTTACTTCTCTTCCTACTTTCTTGCAAGTTTGTTTAAATCATGTTTTCACATGACAGATAATGTAGAGGTGAGGATGGCGATGATGACGATGATGATGGTAGCACTGAGCGTCAGTAGTAACAGCTACAACAACAAAGAAAGAACATGAGCAGCAGCAGCAGCAGCAGCAGTAATAGCTGTGTGCAGCCCTGGTGGCTGGGGACATTTTAATATTGTTTTCCAGTGATTACTTCTCTATTCACTGAAGTTGGTTATCATTTTTCAATGTATGAACTATGTTTCTCTACCCCAATTCTACTCCCCCTCCC
>NC_068994.1:39640165-39651100 GCF_001194135.2 Octopus bimaculoides | reverse complement strand
CTTATGCATCAGTCTATCATATTAGCATCACTGCCTACCTCCTCTACGTTTCCTCATCAAAAGCAAGAACGCAAAAGAAAAAAAAAAAGCAAAGAAAGGAAGAAACAGAGAAAAAAAAGAAATAAAGGAGAAAAAAATATCAAATCCAAAACAAACCAAATAAATAAACATAAGCAACAACAAAAAAAATAATATAAATACAAAAATAACTAAAATAAAAAAAAAAAATAAACAACAACCTCACTTGCCAATAATATTTCTTATTTCCCTGATTACTTCCATAAATCTATGTTTTTTCCCTACACTACCCACTCACTACAGTACAGAATATTGCTTTTATCAGTACACAGAAGCACTGCATCTTCAGATTATTTCATATCACTATTTTATTTAAACTTTTGTTATCTGTTATTAATTTTGCTGCTGCTATATTTGTTACAGTTGTTGTTGTTGTTGTAGCTATAATCAGAAATATGATTTTGTTTAGCATTTTTTTTTTTTACCTCATATATTATTTAGCTTATGTTTTTCTTGTTTTGTTCTGTTTTGTTCATATTGTTATTTGCTATTGTTGTAGTTGTTATTGTTTATTTTTTTATGATAGTAATGATGATGATTATTATTATTTACTATTATTATTTACTACAATTTTTACCTTTATCATCATCATCATTATTATTATTATTATTATTATTAATGATGATGGTAATAGTAGCATTAATGATATTGTTTTTCTTCTATTTATTATTTAATTTTATTTATTTTCCCCACCTCCCATTTCAATAGCATAGATTTATTTATCTCTTTTTATGTTTTCGACATATGAATTCTCAGTAATATTTTTCTAAAACTCTTGTGATTGTTGTTGTTATCAGCATAGTTATTGATATCAACAACAACAACAACAACAACAGAGTTTCTACTACTACCACTACTACTTCCTTCACTAGTATAAAGATAGCTATGAAAATATAAAAGAATACAGCAATGTCTGGCTTGGCTAACAAGCTCTTTCATTTTAGTATTGAACAGTTATTGGCCATAATAACTTGAATAGCTGAAGCTCCAAGCTATACAAAAGGGTTGCATGATGGGAAATTGAAATGACTCCTTCAAGTCTTAGCAATATTTCTGGAGGGGAACTTTTATTAAATCAATTTCAATGAATTTTTTAACCGATTAAGTTTATGTCAGTTTACCCTGCAAAATATATATTATTTGTGATTTCTAAAACAAAATATTTCTCTTTCAGAGTCTTTTAATTCATCATTTCAAATAAAATTAGAAGTATATAAAAAAAGTGACAACATCATATTACTTTATTTCATTGTGGATGATGACTCTCTTTGGAATAATGTTGATACAGGTATTCGCATTACTGCATGTATTGCATATGGCAGAATGTGTGGATTTCATTTATTATCTGAAAGAAAGCAAAAGTCCTGGAACTTACATAGGTGATATTGGAGTTGATACCAATCTGATGGACAGTATATCCTTGATAGATCGCAATCTAATACGCTTCAGTCAACTAGAAAAGGACATAAGTAATAACTCCCAGCTCTTTAATGTCTCCAAAAGAGGGAAGTTGTATACTGCACAGACACTAGATGCTGAATCTCTCTGTAAATATAATACAGAATGCTTCAAAATGGTAGATATTGCTGTAAGAAAGAAAAAATCTTTCATAAAAATATTAGAGATTAAAGTAGTTGTAGAAGATGTTAACGACCATCAGCCTGAATTTTTTAGCAATCAGGTAAACCTTCAGTTTTCTGAAGGAGATAAGAAAGGAACCACCAGATCAATTCCAAATGCCATTGACAAGGATATTGGTATGAAAAATTCCAAAATCTCTTATTTCTTGTCAAAAAATAAAGACAACTTATTCAGTTTAGCTCTTTCTAAAAGACTTGATAATTCATACTCACTTGGAATAACCTTGGAAAAAGAACTTGACCGTGAAATGAAAGATTCTTTTATGCTTCAAGTTATTGCCAGAGATGAAGGCTCACCTACAAAAGAAGGAATATTAAATGTGAACATATCAGTAAGTGATGTTAATGATAACTCCCCTGTATTTACCCAAAATGTTTATAATGTTTCCGTGAACAATCAACATCAGATTGAAAAACCTGTTATTACAGTACATGCAATGGATTCAGATACAGGAAAAAATAGTAAAATTTTATATCATTTTAGCTCCAAGACATCAGATCTTGTTAAAAATCATTTTGAACTAGATAAGACAACAGGAGATATTTTCATTAAAAAAAAAATGACTTCAAGGAAAAAGCTGACATATAAGTTATTCATCGAAGCTCAAGACGGAGGCAGTCCACCGTTAAGTTCTATTGCTATGGCTTTAGTAAATGTTATCAACCAACAAAACAATGCACCCACAATAGATGTAAACTTCTCAGAGTCAACTGGGAATACAGCCACCATTTCTGAGGATATTGAAGTTGGCAGCTTTATTGCTTACGTTAAGGTCACAGACAATGATATTGGACAGAATGGGGAAGTTACCTGTGACCTTTTCCATGAAAAATTTCAGCTTCAGAATTTAGGCAAAAAGAAATACAAGTTAACCGTAAAGAATCCGGTTGATAGAGAGAAAAAAAACCATATTGATTTTACTATCACTTGTAAAGACAATGGATTACCATCTCAAAGGACAGAGAGAAAGTTCTCTATCCAAGTAATGGATGTCAACGACGTACAACCACACTTTACTAAAGACACATTCAAGTTTTTGACATATGAGAATGAAAAGTCAAATTTTCCTGTTGGATTCATTAATGCTAGTGACCCTGATCTGGGACTTGGAGGTCAGCTAACCTTTACTTTGTTGAGTAGTGATAAACATGTACTGCCTTTTAAGATTTCTAATTTTGGATTTATTTCTACCACTTTATCATTAGATCATGAACAACAAAAAATCTACAAATTTAAAGTTTTAGTCAAAGACAATGGAACACCCTCACTAAACAACACTGCAACTGTTATTGTTGAAGTCATGGATGAAAATGACAATCCTCCCTATTTTATATTCCCAAGTGTTAACCCTTCTAATTTAGATGTTCACTACCATCCAAAAAGTAAAAATGATATTACAGTTCTTAGGGCCTCTGACAGAGACAGTCATGTAAATGCTTTCCTTCGGTTTGAAATACTCGGAGGTAATGAAAAACAGTTATTTACAGTCAACCCACATTCTGGTATCCTGTCTTTTTCTCGGCCAGTTTACCAAAATGATGCAGGATCATATGAATTAAAATTAGTTGTGAAAGACAGTGGCACACCAGTTTTGTCAACAACAACCACTTTATTTTTAACACTCACTGTTAGCAATACAACATCCAAGATGTTCACAGCTGTAGATCAACAATCAGATGACATGATCCACATAAATTTATTCATAATCATTGTAATTGCAGCTGTAACTGTATCCCTTGTCCTCGTAGTTTCTATTACAGTATGCATTGTTCAAAGACATAATCAAAGGAATATCCGGTGTAGTAGTGGTGTAGATCATTCAAGCAAATTTGTGGATCAAAGTAGACAAACTCAATATTTTTGTGAACAAATGTCATCTGATTATGATGTACCTGTGGCAAGTTTGGCACGCTTACAAAATGAAAAAACATCGACATTAGGACCAAGAGAAGAGCTTCATTCTAGACAAGATCTAACACATAAAAGGACTAACCTGGCCATTGGAGTTCCTTGTCAGGCAACAACTGAGGGAATGCACCAGGTAGGTGATATTATTTTTATATTTTAATTGTGTGTATACATACATATATATGTATATATGTATGTGCACACACACACACACACACACATATATATATATACACACACATACATTTCTTTAAGTATTTGAGATCAGGTGGTAAAATATTTTTGAATATGATGTAAAAGTTTGTCAGAAGTAAAAAAAAAAATGAAGTGGTGGTATACATACATACATACATACATACATATATACATATATATATGCATATATACACACACACGCATATATATATATATATACATATATATATATATATATATATATATATATATATACATACATACATCATCATTGTCGTTTAACGTCCGCTTTTCATGCATATATATATATATATATATATATATATATATATAGAGAGAGAGAGAGAGATAGATAGATGTTCATATGTATGTATGTATGTAAGCACAAAAGTAAAGGATACCCCTGAAGAAGTAGCTGAAATATAGAGATATTAATTTAAAAGAGGCTTTGGAAGTTTTTACCACCACCAATGTTTTATTTTAAGGAACCTAAAATATTTACTAATTCTTAACACAATTCTTTATAATATCAAATATACAGACATACAAACATCCTCCATATAATTTAATGATATTTTTATGTAACCCAAGCTTAGAAAGAATCACTTAAGCCAGAAAAAGGCAAATTCTGTCAGTTACTTATATGGCTTAGTATCAAGCTTGGTTGATGTTTTTATGAAATTACTTTCCATCTTTATTAAAGACATGCCATTTTATTGTTTTTCTCAAATGTCTTATTCAATATTATATCTTTTTATCAATTTTAATTTTATTATATTACTTTACATCGCAATTAGTAAACATAGGTAACATTGATTAGAGGTTTCAAAAGGGCCTGTCTCTGGTTCGCTGTGTTTATGATGGCAAAGGAGACAAGGATTCTGTATAACTTGTGTGAAACAAATAAATAGCATATAAAGTACTTAATCAAAAAGCATCAGTCTTTCAGTGTTCTTGTTGTAGACTACATGTCATTGATATACATCAGTGAGTACTCTGACTATCTGTTTGCCAATCTATCCATCTGTATGTGTAATAATAAATGTATACACACACACACTCACACACATAGACACACACATTCATAAGGAGTTTGCTTCCTAACAAAGTGGTCTCAGGTTTAGTCCCACAGTGCATACCTAGGGCAAATGTCTTCAACTATAGCCCTAAGCTGACTAAAGCCTTGTGACTAGATTTGTTAGAAGGAAAATGAAAGAAGCCTGTCGTAAATATCAATATATATGTGTATGTGTGTTTGAGTATACCCTTGTCCTCACATCATCTGATGATTGCAAATGAGCAGCACCAATGTGCAAATGATGTTTCTTGTTTCCAGTCTTCTGTGAAAAGTATGTCATAGAGAAATATTACTTAGCTTGGAAACAAGTGAGAGTTGGCAAAAGGAAGGGCATCAGGCTGTAGAAAATATGTCTTAACAAATTCCAACTGACCCATGCAAGCGTGAAAATTGTATGACAATGATGATGATAGTGATGATTTTACACACGCACACACATGCACACACACATATATATATATACGTATATATAGGAGGTTATGAGCAATAATGGTGTCAATGAGATCCAGAGGTGTCAGGTAATGCTGAGTAAGTGCTATGGATAGACCATAGTTAAGCTCCAGGTTTGGTGATTATGCAAATAAGGGGTCCAACTTAGGTCATATATCAGTGTGTGTATATAGAGATTTACTTTTCGTAATGAGATAAAAAACAAAGGCTGTGTAGATTTTATAACATTTATAAATAGAAGATCTTACAGCTGTTTCCATGATATTTATTATATCCCTTCATCGGAGAAAGTCTTTTGTGAAGGAATAGGTGTGTCCTTGAGAGAGGTGCCAGGGAGTTGTTTATCCATTACTGAAACTTTACCTGAGATAAGAGCTTAAAATAGCAAGAAATGGAGGTTATGAGCAGTAATGGTGTCAATGAGACCCAGAGGTGTCAGGTAATGCTGAGTAAGTGCTATGGATAGACTATAGTTAAGCTCCAGGTTCGGTGATTATGCAAATAAGGGGTCCAACGTAGGTCATATATCAGCGTGTGTACATAAAGATTTACTTTCCATAATGAGCTCCAATGAAGAGATATGATAAATATCCTGGAAACAGCTGTAAGAGCTTGTATTTATAAATGTTCTACAATCTACACAGCCTTGGTAGATTCCACATTCAGCAAACATACTCACCTGGCTTCATTCCAGTTTTCCTACATTTTCCACATTTTTTCCATGTTTTGCACCTATCCACTCAAACATTGTATACATATATTATACAATCTGCACATCACTCAGATAGAATCCTATTTTTATCAGTAGAAGTAAGAGATACCTCAACTTTTTCCAGCTCATTCTTTCTCTGCCTATTATATTTTCAGAATAATTATATATGTTGCTAATTATATCATCAACACTATGAACAACTTCTAGGAAACCTGAGCATTTGAATGAATTTCTTAGGTGCGCTAACTGCTAATTACTGTGCACCTGCTACATTTGAAATCCTTTTCTTCTGTCATCTTGTTTTGAGCCCTCTATATCTCTTTTGCATCCATACATTCTACTCTCTATGGTGTTTGAAACATTAACAAAAAGTTCTTATATAAAGCTAGTGTAGAAGATTTTGATTTCAACATAATCACTTAAACCATTGGATTTTTGTATCTGGAAACCAAGGTACTCTTATGTGGTTTTGTATTAAGAGGTTCAATTTATTCTATCCAACAAAATGTATCCAGTCTTTCTACCATCAATCTACGCTATTTATTATCTGTCTTTAGAAACTTACATAACTCATTTTAACTCTTTCTATTGACAATCATTCTATGATATTGTATTAAATATTGTTCTAAATATTATATTTCTATATCTTCACTTTTCTAGAATTTCCTCTTGATTTGCCTTTCAAATCTTAAACTGCAATAATTTAAACTAAGCATAATGCCTCCCACAAAGCAGTTAAACAGACATCTATAAGAAAAATATAATAGGTCATTATCATTCTCTTTGTTACACACACACACACACACATAATAATTTACAAGAGGTTTCATGAAGAAAATAAAAAGTACTTGATAGATTATATAGTGCTTATATATATAGAAAAATATATATGTATATCCACATGCACACACACACATACAAATTATACTACAGCAGTGATAAAAGATGACTTAAGTTTTATGCTTAGGAAGGCAAATGGATTCTCAGCAAAGAATTTAAAGAAAATCATCTTTGAGGAATCCAAACGTAATTTTGGAGCAGATAACCTTTTTAATTCATCATCATTGTTTATATGAAATATCTTTTGCCATATTAAAAGGTTCAACAGGGAATCAATCTCTTCTGCTGGTTTTCAGAAACATATGTTTGTGTATGTATTTTTGTGTGTAAGGGTCTCACAGTTATCTTTGAAATATTTATTTATGCTAGTTACATGCTCTCTTACCATCATGGCAATAAGGGGATGACTTTACAGGTTAACTAAATCACAATGGAAAAAAATTCTTTAATGGCCTTAATAAATACATCATTCTTTCATTCCTTCATTCTTTCACTTCAGTCAGAGGACCGAAGCACTGCCTTGAAGGCATTTACCCATTCGAATTATACCCTGTACTTATTTCTTAAGTCTGATACTTATTGGTCTTCTTCTAGCCAAACTGCTAAGCTACTATGGCGTAAAGAAACCAACACTAATTGTCAAATGATGAAAACAAACACACATACACACACTCATGTGCACACATGCACACACATGCATATACACTTAGAAATATATATGATGGGCCTCTAAGCAGTTTCCATCAACTAAATTGACTCATAAATTCACTCATCTAGGTTGGCCTAGATGTGCACTGGAAGACACTTGCCCAAGGTGTTGAACCTGTAACCACATAGCTTACAAATTAAACTTCTTAACCACATAGCCAAGCCATACCTCTGCCTATTTAGATCTACATTTATGGATAAATGTAAACCAAATGTATAGTGTTGTTTGTTAGGGAAGAATGTTTATACTTGGAGAACAAATAACAAATAAATAATCAAGAAGAAAATATAAAGCATTATAGGACAAGGAACAAAATATGACTAGCAACTGCTTGGAATTAAATGCTACACATTCACATACATACATGTATATATATATATATATATATATATATATATATATATATATATATATATATATATATATATACAAATATATGTGTGTGTGTGTGTGTATAAATACACACACACATATATATATATATATATACAAATATATGTGTGTGTGTGTGTGTGTGTGTGTGTGTGTGTGTATAAATACACACACACACACATACACACACAAGCATCATACAAACATATGCACATTCTTCTTCTTTTGACATTTTCTGTTTCTATAAGGGGTTAGTCCACAAAGTAAGAAATGTTGTGCATTCAAAACTGGCCAATCCACTTTCACCGTTGGTCTTTATCCATGGAAAGGTCAGTAAGATTCGTTAAATATAATATTGATTTCTAACATTGGCACAAGGCCACAAATTTTGGTGGTGGAAGCGGCATAGTCAGTTATATTATCTAAACACTTGATTAATATACTTTATTTTTACCAACCCTGAAGGAATGAAAGCAAAGTTGACATCAGCAGAATTCGAATTCAGGGCTATGAGGAAATACAACTGTAACAGTTTTGCTAATCCTCTCCCCAAGAAAGGCACTTTATTTACCAACCCCTCACAGGACTGAAACATATTCACCCTTGATGGGATCAGAGTGTCAAGAGATGGAACAAATAAGCTAATGCACCTTTTACAATGGTCTAATAATTTTGCCAATTTGGCATCATAAAATCTATGAATATTTCGAAATAAGAATAATATTTTTTTTTTTTTTACTTGTTTCAGTCATTCGACTGTGGCCATGCTGGGGTACTGCCTTGTAGAACATTTAGTTGAATGAATTGACCCCAGTACTTATTCTATTGACCCTTTTTTGCTGAACTGCTAATTTACAAGGACAAAAGCATGCCAACACCAGCTGTTAAATGGTGGTGGAGGACAAACATGGACACAAAGACACACACACATGTAATGTATGTATATATATGTGTGTGTGTATACACATACATATATATATATCATCATATATATATATATATATAAATACATGGTGGTCCTCCTTCAGTTTCTGTTTACCAAGTCTACTCACAAGGCTTTGGTCTGCCTGAGGCTATAGTAGGAGCAACTTGCTCAAGGTGCCATTCAGTGGAACTGAACTCAGAACTATGTGATTGTGAAACAAGCCTTTTACCACACAGCCATGCCTAAGATATTACCTAACTTTCAAGATATCTATTTCTGTTTTGATTTTTAGTCAGGAGAAAAGGCAAATCCTTCTCAACAAAGCTGTCTAAACCCTTTTGTTACCATATTCCTGTTGGAACATACTGCCTTTATTTCAGTCAGTTTTGAATACAACAGAGAATTTGGTAAAGTAACTTCATCACTAATAAGCTGGTGTTTGGAATATAAATTAACAGGAAGTTTTGTTGACAGGTTTGAATTTAAATCACTTCAAAACAGAGAGTTTGTAACATAGGCCCAGAGGCAGTCTAGGACAGGCTGATATGAAAAAAAGATCATGGCTTTCTGTCAATAAATAAATTTTATAGGGCCTGGTGCATTGATTTGCCTGAGGTCCTAAGATGTCCACTGACTAGGGTTTAAATGACAACACTACATCTTAAAAGACAGTATGATCACAACTTGAACATATTTAATCATGTCCCTGTCAAAAGCAGCAACTGCAGCTGCTACTACTACTACTACTACTGCTACTGCTGCTGCTGTTGCTGCAGCTACAACTGCTACTACTACTATTACTACTCCTTCTGCTGCTTAGATTTTGAGGGTGTGTAGCCAAGTTTTTAGGCTCTCCAGTTCATGATCATAAGGTCATGTGTTCAATTCCAGAATTGGGTAATGCATTGTGTCCTTGAGCAGGGCTGATTATTTCACATGACTGCAGCTTAGTCAACTGTAAATAAGTACCAGATAGGTGCTAGTGCAGCCCTCTCTCTCTCTCTCACCCTAATAGCCATATCTCTGATGCTCCATTGAGTCATGAAGGGTTTGAGCGAGAGGGTGCATCTACTTATGACTACAGACACTTAAAACAAGTAACAGCAGTATGGTACATGCCACTAACCCATATTTGCTCATTAGTGATACCTGACAGGAACACTTACGTGATGTGTATAGAAGAAGATATTGATGTTTCAAGACTGAGATTGTATCTGAGAGAAGAAAACTGTTTTAAAAGTACCTTCTGATTATATTTTTCTTTTCATTGATTTATCAATATAGATGTTCTCTTAATTACTTTAATTACACCTATAATTAACAACTCTTAGTAGATCATTCAAATTGCTAGCAATTGCTACCAAATTATACCTTACCATCTTTTAAAAAAAGTAAACATGGGATGGTTGTAGTCTGCTCAGACAGGGCTGGCCTGAGGCTAAATACAACAACAGCAACAACAGCTTTATACATCATTACTTGATCTACTTAAAATAGTAGCCAAATCTCACTCAAATTCTAACTTACTGACTTCAAAAACAGAAGGACACATTGGATAAATAAATGTAGTCCAAGATATATAAAATGTGCGCTGATCATAGCAGGAATGTCTTCGATCATAGGTGAGCTCTGACTTGGGGTTAAACAACAACGTATCTTGAAAGACAATATGATCACAACTTGAGCATGCTTGAGCATATGTCCTCTTGTTGAGGGGTTACCAATGGTTTTTGAGTTGGCACTCCGTCGCTTACGACGTCAAGGATTCCAGTTGATCTGATCAGCAGAACAACCTGCTCGTGAAATTAACATGCAAGTGGCTGAGCACTCCACAGACACGTGTACCCTTAATGTAGTTCTCGGGGATATTCAGTGTGACACAGTGTGACAAGGCTGACCCTTTGAATTACAGGCACAACAGAAACAGGAAGAAAGAGTGAGAGAAAGTTGTGGTGAAAGAGTACAGCAGGGTTCGCCACCATCCCCTGCCGGAGCCTCGTGGAGCACTAGGTGTTTTCGCTCAATAA
>NC_068994.1:39635748-39639613 GCF_001194135.2 Octopus bimaculoides | reverse complement strand
TATATATATATATACATATATATATACATATATACGATAGGCTTCTTTCAGTTTCCGTCTACCAAATCCACTCACAAGGCTTTGGTCGGCCCGAGACTATAGTAGAAGATACTCGCCCAAGGTGCCACGCTGTGGGACTGAACGCAGAACCATGTGGTTGGTAAGCAAGCTACTTACCACACAGCCACTCCCACATCTAATTATATTATACTAATTATATTTTTTCAATCAAAGGAATTCATTTACAAACTGGGATTGCTACATATATCAGAATGATGTACTACTTGGTCATTTATTGGAAGGGTTTTACTCTAAGCATGGTCGAACACAAGCATCTTAGATATCTATGTCTTTGTTAACTTTTTTTCTTGCTTAAGTCATATTGGACTGTGGCCTTTCTAAGGCATCGTCTTGAAGGAATTTTAGAAAATAAAATTAAAACTCATTGCTTGTTTTATGTTTGGTAGCTATTCTTATCATCTCTCTTATAACTAAATCATTAAGCTATGTGGTTGTAAATGTGTTGTCTACATTTTTCTAGTGGTGAGAAGCAAGCACAAACATAGATGCATACACATACACACATACACATCATATGTTGACGCATGACTAATGTAGAAAAATATGTGCACTCATATATTCATTTTTTTAATGTCTAATCGCCCATGCTAGCATAGGTTCGTCAGAGATTTAGTTTCAGGTAGGATTTTATAACTGGATGCTTTTGCTGTCATCAACCCATATCTGTTTCTCAAGTAGAGGATTTTATATTCTCTAAGTATTTAAAAATACAGAGCAGTCATTTATGATGCCAATAAGGAATGTATTATATTTCTGGTATTGACAAATGAAGATATGGAATTAAAATTTACACACATTCACAGCCTAGCTTATATACATGATGTATGTGTGTATATGCATGTATGTATCTATGTATCTCTCTCTCTCTTTGTATATATATATATATATAGCATTTAATAAACACAGTCTATTATTTTTTGAGCTACGAATAGCTTCATGTGATGAAAACAACCCAGACAGTATCTTATAACTCATGTGGTGCCTGAGGATTACGTGTAGGCTCCAGACATGTTATAAAATACTGAGTTGTCTTCATTGCACGAAACTATTAGTAACTCATAAGAAATATATATTGTGTTTATCAGATAATATATACCTCTCACCAGATTAAATACTTTTTTGTTGACCACACTATCATGAAACAATGCACAATATATATATATATATGTGCATATATATACATACACACCACACACATATGTATATATGTATATATATATATATATATATATATATATATATATATATATATAATGTTTATACATACACAACAGGTTTCCTACATTTTGCATCTGCCATATTCTCTCATGCAGCATTGTTTAGCTTGGGGCTGTAGTAGATGGAACTTGCTCAGTAGGATTGAACAGAAATCCATGTGGATACAAAGCAAACTTAAACCATACAGCACCAACATCTTGAAAGCAATCTAATAAAATTTTACTTGTTAAATTTGATTACTCAATAAACTTAGATAAAAGCTAATTAACTTATAAATTAAGATTATATCTGTTTCTATAGGGACCAACCAAAAACTGGTATCTTTGGAAGCTCACATAGTTAATCATTTAAAACAAGATATATTCCATATTTTTAATATAGCTTTCACTAGATACAACTACACAGAACATTTTTAAGGTTTTATTGGGTATTCTTTGATAGTCTTAAAAGGGTAAACATAAAAAAAACCTATTTTAAATATTGAAAATATTTTGAAGATTAAAGATTAATTATTGTTTAGTGGTTTTGTTAAACAAAATGTTTGGAACAAAAGACTCAATAAAAATGTTTTCAGGTGTTCTATAAGATTCAATAAAATCTATAGATTTGTTGACAGTAAAAATAAAAAAAATGTTTGAATTTTATTATATAAAACCATAAACACTGATAGTTATTGGACTAGGGGTGGATTAAGAACAGGAAATTACTTTGACATCAAAGAACTACTGGTTAAAAGACATTAGTGAAAAATACAAATGGATGGAAAAAATATCATCAAATAAAAAGAAAATATATAAAAAGTGAACTTAATAATCACAATGTCAGGGTTTTTTTTAGCGATAATTTGATTTTGTTACTGGCTAATATTTTGGGTTCTTTTCTTCATAAGAAACATTGTATCATAATTAACTGTTAGGAATAGACATACCACAAAGTCAGAGTCATCTTTAATCAGGATAAAAATAACAAATTTCTTTATTTCTGAGTCCATTATTTGTTTAAATCTGATTGCATATCTATCTAATTTGAATAAGAATTGAGAATTGAATTTTCTTTTTTTTTTTTGTATATCCTCACTGCATTGTATTTGTATATTTAACCGCATTGTGGCTTTGTAAATAAAATAAGACAATGACTTTGTCAATAGAGTGTAAGGTTTTGAATTTATTTATCCGAAACACTTGGTGCAAGATTTGAAAGCAGTTGGTTCTAAACTTTAACCCTTCAGCACTCAGAATACTCTCTCAAATACCATGTTTATTTATTCACATCATCTTGAATTAAACATGTATTATCTTGTAGCCAAGACATTTTCATGGTGTGACTGCTTAGTTTTAGAAGGACATTGCAGGAAAGGTGTGAGAGGCCAAATATGGCCAGTTTTAATATAAAACTGGTTGAATATTTAGGCTGGTTATGGCCAGTTCGAATGCTAAAGTATTAAATGATTTCACATTTCTTTCTGGTAAATGGAGTGGGAACATTGGGAAAACGTAAATTTCATGTACCATGAGCTGGACTGATTATAAAGCTGTGAAAAGGAAGATTCTTTGTGAAGTTCTTCAGGTAAGACTTTGGATCTAAAGAATCTGGCAATGGTCTACTTTGTCAATAATTAATCAGTAACAAAGTTCTGAGCCAACTTCTTCAACCAACAACCATATGCACCTCTATTATATATCCTTTTTATTAAGGCACAAGGCTTGAAATTTCATTGAAGCAGGGCTAGTTGATTACATCAACCCCAGTGCTCAACTGGAATTTATTTCATCAACCCTAAAAGGATGAAATGCAAAGTTGACCTTGGCAGAATTTGAACTTGGAACATAATGACAGATGAAATGCTGCTAAACATTTTGCCTGGCATGCTATCGTTTCTGCCAATAAGTTGCCTCTACCTGCCTCCATATTATAACACAGGGTTTTGAATGTCCATTCTTGTTCCATGCTCTATTCTATTTGGTTAAACTTGAGAAATCTCTCACAGAACATGGATTTGTGTTTCAGAAGCTTGCTTTGCAATCACAAGGTTTCAAGTCCAATCTCACTAAGTGGCATTTTGCATGTGGAATGAGTTTTCATCCCTAGCTCATGATTATCACACACTGATGACAGGTTACTATGCAGAAACCCAGGTCTGTGTGTATCATGTAAGGTGAGAGATGGGAACAATGATTTCTGTTCGCAAATACTAATCAGACACAGACAGTGTGTTGTTAGCCTCCTGGGGCTAAAAACAACAGTAGCATCATCCTCTATGGAACCACCACACTTAGTTGGCAATTATATTTTACGATTCCATACTGCTACTGTTTACACCTGAGTCAGAGATTTGATATTGCTAGATATATAAATATATATATATCATCATCATCATCATCATCATCGTTTAACGTCTGCTTTCCATGCTAGCATGGGTTGGACGATTTGACTGAGGACTGGTGAAACCGGATGGCAACACCAGGCTGCAGTCTGATTTGGCATAGTTTCTACAGTTGGATGCCCTTCCTAACGCCAACCACTCAGAGAGTGTAGTGGGTGCTTTTACGTGTCACCCGCACGAAAA
>NC_068994.1:39629807-39632465 GCF_001194135.2 Octopus bimaculoides | reverse complement strand
TTGTGTTTCAGAAGCTTGCTTTGCAATCACAAGGTTTCAAGTCCAATCTCACTAAGTGGCATTTTGCATGTGGAATGAGTTTTCATCCCTAGCTCATGATTATCACACACTGATGACAGGTTACTATGCAGAAACCCAGGTCTGTGTGTATCATGTAAGTCCAAAATATAATTGATTGTAATTGTAGAGATAGGACTAAAGGTAAATTTAATAATAGATGTAACGTTGAGGACGTAGTATATAAATGTATAGTGATTTTGAAGGATAATAACTGTAGTAATAATGATAACATAAATACTACTTACATTGGATCGACTTCCAATAAAATTAAATCCCGGGTGGCCCAACTTATGAATTCTTTTAAGAACAGAAGTTTAATGAACTCTACGGGCCTTAGTAAATACATTTAGGAACTTAAATCAAAAAGAATAGAATACTAGTTAAAATGAGAAATAGTTTGCAAGGCTAAATCATATAGGATAGGGAATAAATTCTGCTTATTATGTACTAACGAATTTAAAGAGATATTATTAGCTAATAAAAAAATTATTTAACTCCCACGATGAATGTAATATTAAATGCAGACATAAATTAAATTACTTATATAATAAGTTTAGATAACTAATTTATTTATTTAAACCTAGTATTAGGTGCCAACTTATAGTTATTATCAGTATCGTAAAATACATCAAATTAGCTTTAGAATACACTTTAATCATCACAATATTATACAAAATTGGAACATATAACTACCTTTACTTTAAGTATTCAACGATAATATAAGCAGTCTTTTACAATGTTTCATAACATTATTTAAGTAATATATAACTTTCGTATTTGGTATAGTTATTATTCTGCGTAAATCTGAGAGTTTTAAGTATTTTAGTATTATTAATCTTCAATAAACTTTTTATTTTAGGTAGGTTTTTCTTTATCGATATTTTCGTTATTATTTTAGTAATTGTAATACGTACTTACTTCTGGTAATAGACGCCATGTTTATCACATGACTTTTCAGTATTAATTTTTATAGCATTATTTACGTAATATAGAATTTTCGTATGTGTATAGTTATTACTCTACGTTAATTTGCAAGTTTAAGTATTTTAGTATTTTTAATCCTCAAGAAACTTTTTATTTTAGGTATATTTTCTTTTTCGATATTTTCGTTATTATTTTAGAAATTATAATACGCAGGTACTTCTGGGTAATAGACGTCATATCTATCACGTGACCTTTTAGTATAAATTCTATAACACGGCCATTTTGATTTAGTTTACAGTTACCCACCGGCAGATAAGTCATGTTTTCTTATTTTAATTTTAATTTTATAAACAATATTGACATCCGTCTTTTAGTAACTTTATACACTAACACATTTTTTTACTATTATCTACTTATTCTATAATGTTTTAACCTTGTTTACTATAATACTCTTTTTCAATATTTTTAGATTGTAACTCTTAATAATTATATTAATACCGTTAATGTAGGGAATAGTTTACAGATTTTGTCTCTCTCTATATATTTTTATTTCTCATGTTTATGTTTATTCCTTGAATGATTCTAGGTATTTTCTAAGGGATTTGACCTGAAGAGTGTCTGATTTTGAGAGTAAAATCATTTCCCCGTTCTAATGAACTCGGATAGAATTTGCTTATGATTTTATATAGTCCTATTTCAGCCATGAAACGCGTATAGTCTATATACTAGCACTAACTTTTTACATTTATACTTCTATACTGTATATTATCGTATTAATTTTTACTGTCCAATTTATAAATTTGACTTTTAAATTTTTTAAATTAATATTTCTATGATTTATTTATATGATTTATTTATGTAATATGTTATTTAATATAAATTTTTAGATTAAACTATTAGATATATTAAGATGGTATATGCCTCACAGCATAGATCTGGACGGGTTCTGAGTTGACTGAGTTGTAGAGTGGTGGTTCGTCTCTAAATTAGTCATATATATATATATATTATATATTAGGAAACCCGGTATAATATTATACCGATTTTTGCCTGTAAGGTTGGAATAAAATTTTTATTCCCTAATATTATTACATCTACATAGATTTACATATGTATATGTGTATGTGCTTGAATGTGTATATGTGTATGTGTATGTGTGTGTATGCCTTTGCATCTGTATTTGTTACTGCACTGTTGCTTTACAACCTGTGTTAGTTTGTCTATGGCCCTGTAACTTAGCAGTTCAGCAACAGAGGCTGATAGAAAAATTAGCAGACCTGAAAAATAAATAGATATTCAGGTTAATTTATTTAACTAAAACGTCTTTTAAGGTGGTGCGCGAGGGAGAAATCTATGAAAGTCATTGAACATATTATGGAACTTCTCCAGACCTTTATTCAAAGTCTACAAAATAATTATGCATATAATTTACTATACAACAAATCGATTCTCGTATAAAATTTACCACCCAAAACTCACTCATAAAGTATAATATATGAAATGTTCTAGAAATGGCGCAGGCATGATAAGAAGCTTGCTTCCCAACCACATGGTTCTGGGCTCAGTAGCTATGTGTGGCACCTTGGACAAATGTCAACCACTATAACTTCAGCCTAGCCAAAGACTTGTGAGTGGATTTGGTAGATGGAAACTGAAAGATGCCTGTCATATATA
>NC_068994.1:39616396-39629287 GCF_001194135.2 Octopus bimaculoides | reverse complement strand
AATTGTCTTCTTCTATAGCCCCAGACCTATCAATGCCTTGTGAGTAAACTTGGTAGATGGAAACTGTAAGAAAGTATGTTACTTCTGTACTCACATTCACACACACACACGCATATATATGTCTGCCTGTCTGTATCTCTCTTGTTAATTTTGAGCAAATTTTGACTGGCCACCTACTTGGTAGAAAGGTTGTGAAGGAGAGTATCTTGTTTTAACTGTCATCCTTTAAATTTTAAGATCTTGCAGGTTTTTATAGTCCTAGATGTAGTGATCTTTGGTAGCTTATGAACTAAGGAATTGCATTCTTTCCCTAAGATTCCAAGCTCAGTCATACTTTGCTGCAGATGAGTTGGTATGTATCCTGTTGCTCCAACAATAATAGGTATGAAGCTGAAAGTGTATCTTGGGTACTGGATTTGCTAATTCCTTATCAATGATCCATAAATATCCTCTTTCTGTTGTATTTTTCTAATCACATTCACGTTCATGTCTACATTCGTGTATGTATGTATGTATGTGTGTGTGTGTGTGAATGTATATATTGTCCTGGGTATGACTTTAAACTGCATCCAGTAGTGGAACTCAAGTACAGGAGTTCCAAGGTTTTGGGGAGTGTGAGGCCACCTCTTAACCATTATTTTTCCCAGGTGTATTCTGACAGGTTTAGTAACACCTACCAAGATCCAAGGTTAACTAGCATATGTGATGATATTCCATCTGAGCATGAGGATAAAGAAATATCTTTGATTGGTATCAGGGGGTGCCATAAAATTACTGAGTGTGATGCACTGCCGTTTTGCTACACTGTTATTACTGAGAGCCTCCTCCAATATGTGGCACTTGGTGAAGAATGGAGTTTGATGTTGCTACCCTCATTTGCACCTCTTGCCGTGAGGTAGGTTCATCTGGAACTCTTGACAGGAAGAGGTCCAGCTTTTATTAAAAAACCCCTACATCTACTTTGTGTAGGTTCCTCAGGCTCTTTGGGAGAATATTAAAAAGCTGTGGACCCCTGAAACCCAAACTGTTGCGGTAACTGGTCCTGAAGCGCGATGGCATTGGTGGGATCTTTGGCACTATGCAGTATCGTCCCGTTCTGGCATTGGCACAATTCCTTCCAGGATCTTCCAGATGTATATTACTGCATACCTCTCCCACTTTCTCTCCAGGGAGTAGAGTCTTAGCTGTTTCAGCCTTTCCCAGTAGCTGAGCAGTTGCAAAGAGACAATCTTCTTTGTGAATCTTCTCTGAATTGCTTCAAGGTCCACTGTTAATTTTACACTGGTGGGTGACCATAGCTATGAGCAGTAATTCAGGCGGCTGAGGGCGAATATCCTCAGAGGACTATCATGGTTTCCTTATCTCTGGTTCTGAATGTTCTCAGGATCCATCCAGCCAGTCGTCTGCACTTTGTTGCCATCCTGGTAATGTGCACTTGGAAAGAGGTATCACTCATGTCGATTCCCAGGTCTCTCACTGATTTAGGCTCTGGGATTGAAATTCCCTGTGGACCAGTGTACTCTGTAAGTTTCATATTCAGTTTTGGACGTTGGTAGTGCAGGGCTTGGAATTTTTCAGCATTAAACTGCATATTATTATCCTCAGCCCATCTGTAAATTGCATCCAACTCCTGCTGCAGATGTGCAACTTCACTGAAGTGCTGTATTTTCTGTGAGACTTTCAAAAAAAACATGAAAAAAATAAGCAGATGATAAATGAACAAAATAATGCTCATATAAAGTTTGTAATACAAGGAGTCACTCGCAGGAAATTTTCTATACAGTTGGTCAATCATAGACAAATTACTATATACAGAGACAGATACTCATAAAAAATTTATTATCCATAGATTAATAAAGTAAAATTTACTGTACAAAATGCCTTTCATAAAAAATGTACTGTTCAACATATTAAGTCACAAAGTCTCACTGAACACTACTCTGTTGTAAACACTACAAAATCTGCAACTGATGATGGAATGTACCTTTTCTCAAATATGAGCCTCACGATTGATTACAGGTAAGTTCACTGCTATCAGTTCACTGCCATCAGTTCACTGCGGGGAAAGTTCATTGTCATCAATTCACTGCAAGGAAAGTTTACCAAGAAAATATATCCATAGTATTTCACCATTAATAGTTAAAAACTATCATATTGCAAAAAAAAAAAAAAAGGAAATTGATGACAGTGAACTTTCCCTGTGATAAATTGATGACGGTGGACTTACTGGACATGCTCACAATTAAAGGTTGTTCTATTTAAGGTATAACATTCTGTAAGTTTGTGAAAGGTGCTTGACTTAATGGTTAAGGTGTTGGACTCATGATCATAGGATTGTGGTTTTGATTCTTGGATTGGATAATGTGTTGGTTTCTTGAGCAAAATACTTTATTTCACATTGTTCCAGTCCACTCAGCTGATAAAAATGTGTAATCCTGTGACAAACTGGCACCCCATCCAGGGAAGAATATGTACCCCAGAGAAACCAGAAAATTGACCCTATCCTCCTGAGAGAGTAATGTGGACTAACCCTCACTCATTCTATAAATATACCATATATAGTAAGCAGTAGATATAAATATATATTGTATATAGATGTGTGTGTGTGCGCATGTGCATGTATTTTTACTCCTATGATTCAAGCTCATAAGAAAAGTGTCTCCTGTCCAATGGACTAAAAATATCCAGCATTTATCTCTAATGATATCAAGATGAGAGATAAAAATTTAACTAACATCGCTCTTGCCTAACATTGACTTCCATGTTTTCCCATGTATTATTCTTAACCAGATTCTGTGGAAATAACCTTACCATATCATTGAAACTGTCAAATTACAAAAAAAAAAAAAATTTACTATCCATAGATTAGTTTAGTAAAAGTTGCTGCACATGTTGTCATACATAAAATTTACTATGCAGAGTTATACATATAGATTTTGTTATACAAAAGAATCATACATATAAACTTTACCACTCGGCCTGGCTCTCCATTGGTTGTGCAATTGGTTCAGCATTCCACAGACATGTGTGCCCTTAATGTAGTTCTCAGGGAGATTCAACATGACACGGAACGTGACAGGATTGGCCCTTTTGAAATTACTGGTACAACGCATTTTTGCCAGGTGAATGAATGGGAGCGATGTGAAATAAAGTGTCCTGCTCAAAGACACAATGAACCACCATGTATCTAACTCACAACTTTACGATCATGAGCCTAAGCCATACTGGTGTGATTTACATAAAATTTGCTCTACAATGAGTTCATCATAAACTGTTTAAAATCAAAAATTACTCATGCAACATTAAGCAAAGAGTCATTCATATAAAATAACATTATATCTGGAATCATTCATATCAAATTTACAATGCAAGGAATAAGCTTATATAACTGTAATGCAACAAATTTGTTATTATGTTTTAATATAATCAAGTACGTGTATCTTGAAATTAATTTGATGACAATCATTTTGCACTCACTGCCATATTAATTACATTTTTGTGTATTTTATATTGGAATAGTTTTCATTTTATTTAACCCCAGTGTGTAATATTTCTTAAACTTTAAAGTAAATTTTGTCAAACAAAACTGTAAAAGCATAAACAGAATTCTATAACTTAAATAATGTATTAGTTTATAACATGTTAAATTTTAACATGGAGTCTTTGTTATTTATCAGTGTTAATTGTTATCTGCTTACATTCTTCTTCTTCTTCTTCTTCTAATTATTATTATTATTATTATTATTATTACAATTATTATTGAGTGAGAGAGCAATGTATGCCATCAAAATGACACTGGGGTAAAATATATGAAGCCCAGTATATCTATTGTGACTACAATGTCTGATAAAGGTACACCAGGCACATGCATCACAATCATTTGTGTGTGACATGGTGATCACATATCAAGATAAACAGCACATAAACTTGCAGGCAGGTGGGACCCAGTTAGAATTTTCTTCAGGTCAAATAGCCCAGCCTACTCAAAAGATCTTCGAATAAGGGTTGTTTTAGGATGTTGAATGAAACACCCATGTTTCCAGGGGTGAATTATTCAAACCTTGAAGAACGCCCCTTAACACATGGCTATGATGTTCCCCACTGCTTCTGCTCGTCATCAGAGATGTTCATATCATCAACCACTAAAAGACATACTAAACTGGTTAAGGTCAAACAACTGACAAACAAATGTGTGGTATTGAGCAAAATATCTGCTGTAGCCCATCTTCTATACCAAGACAAAACATGTACATGATGACACTTGCAATCAGATAAAATCAGAAGCCATGAGAGTATTGTTATTATTACTAGTTCAAAATATTTTTGTATGTTACCCCTATGGTCTGATTTAGGTGCTCTCTTTTACTTGTTTCAGTCATTTGACTGTGGCCATGCTGGAGCACCGCCTTTACTCGAGCAAATCGACCCCAAGACTTATTCTTTGTAAGCCTAGTACTTATTTTATCTTCTCTTTTGCTGAGCCACTAAGTTACAGGGACGTAAACACACCAGCATCAGTTGTCAAATGATGTTAGGGGGGGGGAGGCAAACACAGACACACAAGCATATACACACACATACATATATATACATATATATATATATATATACATACATATATACGACGGGCTTCTTTCAGTTTCTGTCTACCAAATCCACTTACAAGGCTTTGGTCGGCCCAAGGCTATAGTAGAAGACACATGCCCAAGGTACCATGCAGTAGGGCTGAACCTGGAACAATGTGGTTGGTAAACAAGCTACTTACCAGACAGCCACTCCTGCGCCTATATAGCCACATCCCCACCTATATGGCCACACCTACGCCTATACACAAAATCATATTGGACCTTGGTGCATCATCATTAATGATTCTGTTCACTGCTAACACATTGTTGAACTTAATATTCTAATATCAACAAAATATACTTTTGAATATGTGCTTAAAATAAATATTTTACCTGATTTAAATATTTCCTTTCTATGTAGAATCACAACCCTGAACACTCAGCGCCCCCTGTACCACCCACTTGACTTTACAACTGTATAGTCAGATCATGACATCTTGAATGGGAGGGAGCACTGCTACCCAGCTTAAGTATCACTATTCTATAAGAAGTATCACTGGCACTAATGTCAGCTAACATATCTAATGAATTATGTTCAGTGTAGTGCTCAACTTACTAATTCACTAAGTCTCACAGAACGCACCTCTCTAAACATACACACACACACACACACACACACACACACATGTACACACAAATTCCACATATTGTTGACACAAGAAACTCCTTGGTCAAGATGCTACTAGTGGGTAATTAATCCAGAAACATGTGGTAACAAACTGAAATTGTTAGCCACATAAACACAGACATGCTTCAATTCATGTTTAATTCTAAGAGAACGGCAGGATAAAAAGAGGACATCTAAAATCTTTTAGAATAGTTAATTAGAAGTAAATATATTTAACAACTTATCAACTAATAAATATGTGGCATGTAGAGGGAGAAGGAACAGCTGTTTAATGGCTAACATAAATTTAATCATTTGGGCAAGAATGGGGTATGGAAGATAACTCCTGATAATATTTTGGCTTTATTAGACAGCTTAAAACTAATTGTAAAGGTACATAAAGAGACATCCCCACTCGATAGTTAAGATGTTCAGCTTATGAACCTAAGTTTGGAGGTTCAGTTCCTTGAGTAAGGAACTTCATTTCACATTGCTCTTGTCTACTTGACTGTGATGAGTGCCAGCTAAACCAGTGTTTCTCAACCATTTTTTGCCTATGGACCTCTTTGATTTCTATTTTATTCTGCTGGAACCTCCTAGCCATTCAATGTTTTTAAAAATCATTAGGAACTGTATAAAAAAAATTTGTTAAAATATTTTGTGTATTGTAATAGTGTAGCTAATTCATTGTACATAAATTTTGACAACAAAATCTTATGTGGACCTGCAAGGATCACATGGGGCCCAGTTGAGAAGCACTGAACTAAGTGCTTCTATAGTCTTCTCTCCCTCCACCTGCTATACTTTGTTTATTGTACTGGATTAAAAGTGAAGGGACCTACAGGGTGCCTATGTCCACTCATGACTTCATAAGTGCCTAAAACTGTCAGTGGAAGCATGGTACATACTACCAAGCTCTACTCACTTGCAAGTGTAATGGTTGGTTGTCCAACATATTTCATGGATAAAATTCATGTGAATTTAATGAAAATAATAATGATGAACTTACAGTGCTCAGGTGTGCTACAACTCCTCAGAAAAAGTAACCAAAACTGCATGAACGGTACATAGAATATGCACAGCAAGTGAACAGTGAATAAGTTTAAAAAGAAAAAATTGACCATGTCAACTAGTTTGATTGCTGCTGTGAATGAATAAGCGTGATGTTTGGGGCAGAGTTGCTTTTTCAGAGTGGTCAAGTATTGGTAGGCAGAGGTTAAAAGAAGTGAATAGGTAAAATTAATAAGGAAAGGAATTGAATAAATATGCAGTGTCACTATTAAGGAAGGAAAGTTAAGAGATTGGCAGATGATGTGAGAGACAGAAAAATGATATGACTTAGTAAAGTAAAGAGGAAGTACTTTACTAACAGGAGAGCCCTAATTGAGCACATCTATATTTTCAATAAAATAAGTACCAGTCAAGAACTGGAGTCAATATAATTGACTAGCCCCCTCCCACAAAATTTCAGACTTTATGCTTATAATAGAAAGGATTATTGTTTTGTATATTAAGAACCACATTATCTAATCTGTCCATTTTTTATAAAAACAGTAGATTTTTATTTAACAGTATTTAACTATTATTTCAAGCAAATATTTAGAAAATTTCTTGTTTACCTGTTCCAGCAAATCCCTGATCAAAGGAGTTCCAACCATGACCAACCTGCTTTTATCTATTTTCAATAATCTATGCTCCATGTTCCAGTATATTATCCTTCTTTAACTTCCATTTCTAGTAAAAACAACCAACCACATAGTAACTACCCTCATGTACTCATGCTTTGTGATGAGTTTATCTGCAAAATAAGACAAGTTAACAGGTAGAAAGGATTTGTTTTATGTCTTCTTGTTCAACTAGTTACAGACCTATAAGGGAGGAAACTGTTTGGTCCTTTATTTAGAAGATTATAAAATGATCCTTTATTTGTTGATCGTTTAGTTGTTTCAACCATTGGATTGTGACCACACTGGGCCACCATATTGAAGGGTTTTATTTTAGTCAAACAGATCCCACAACCTTGACAGTACTATTAAATCTGGTACTTATTTTATCAACCTCTTTTGCTGAACAGCGAAGTTGTCAGGATGTAAACAAACCAACAGATCAAGTGTTGCTGGGAGGTGGCAAACACAGATGCAAAGACTCATGTGCAAGCATGCATACGTGCACATACACACGCACACACATACACACATACATACATATATACATACATACATGTGAATGTAAGGATATGTATAAATGTGTGTATAACATAAGTGTGCACACACACACACACACACACACACACACACACACACATACCTATAACAAAATTAATAGTGATGGATTATCTTTCACTGTTAGCTCTGATTTGATGTTTCACACACTTACTTACTATAAGCCTAGGACAATACTCTAATAATGGAGCACACACACACACACACATTTTGTATGAGTGAATGTACAATTATCAACCAGTAGACCTCTTATCAAAGGAGTTCCTGTCATGACCAACCTGTTATCTATTTTCTATATTCCATGCTCCATGTCCCAATGTATTATCTTGCATTTTTATCCTTCTTTAACTTCCATTTCTAGTAAAACGATCAACCGCATAGTAACTCCCCTCATTTATTCATGTATTGCGTTTATCTGCTAAATGTTATTACAACAGTTTCTTCAACTGCTGATCATATAATTCTGTCCATGTTAGTTCGCTTTGGTAAAGGGACATTACTCTGCTTGTCTCAGTTAACCGTATGTATAATTCCATAACACAAGGGCTTTATTCAATATAATTTTGCAAACTTTTTTTTTTTTGGAACGAGTACATCATCATCATCATCATTTAAAAAATATATTTCCGTAGTTGTATTAGTTGGACAGGTTTTCTTTTGCCATGAGACTTGCCACATGCTGTGGTCTCTTCCTTGGTTTCTTCTAGAAGTTGAACGTCCTTAGATCAACACTCATCTCTTCATTTCATATCATCTTTTGTTTTTCTCTTCTAGAGCTTCCATTCTCTTAATTTGTACAGCACTTCTTTACCCCACAATCTTCTTCTATATGCATTTTATGTCTCTATCTGCACTATCTTTCCTCTTGCACACTGCTACTGATTCCTCTTATAACTCAGATTTCTAAATTTTCCTTTTGTATCTATAAAAGATTTTCACAGAAAACAGGTGAACATGTATGTAAATTTATTAACTCATCCAACCCATTTGCTCATTGAAGATAACAATGTTCATTTATTGTTTATTGCATTTTAGCCAGGCTGTTGTTATTTACTATCGTTGCTGGGCCAGGGGTAAACAATGAACAAGCATACCAATGATCAAAAAGACATTCCAGCCACGACCATGTCTATTTTTAGGGCTAGCTACAATTTCATTATCAAATGTGTGCTTCCTAATATGGTAGGATGTGACATGGAGTGATTTGGCTGCTATTTCTACCCACCCATACCACTTCTCTTATACTTACCTTGCTGTAACTTGAGGTTGTGCCCTGATATATTTTTACCTCCCTTTTTATTTTTCAACTGGAGTAACGATGTATCTCCCTACAGCAAGACACCCACTTCTGTGCCTCTATCATTCTTTAGCCCAGGGGTCCTCAACCATTTTTTAAACTATGGACTCTTTGATTACTATTTTATTCTGGTGGACCCACTCCCATTGCCATTCGATGTTTAAAAACTAGTTTTATAAAATCTTCCAAAATTCCTACTTTAACTTGTATAGATTAAAGTATGTTAAATGTTAGAGAAAGAAATCTGGCTGTTTCTTGCAAAACATACCAATACACACATCTAAAACAAAATTTTTTGGGGGACCCTTAAAATACTATTATGGATCCCTAATTTACTATTTAGTTGCATGGACCCCCAAAAATCTTATATGGACTCTCAGGGGCCGTATGATCCCTGGCTGAGAACCATAAGTCTCTCATAAAGCCTGATATAAAGCTACTCCTACCTCAATACTATCACCCACCCTGTCTGCTGACTCTGGAATTTGGTGCAGTATTCCAGCTTACCAGCTCCAGTTGAACACCCCCACCCAAGCCAGCATGGAAAATGGACCTTAAATGATGGTGATGATGATAATGAAAACTGGGTCTGGAGGAAGGGCAGAAGACATGACTTTTACAGCCCCTATGAAACTGATGAAGTTGATGCTGTTAACATTTTGGTTGCAGAAAAGTCATGTGGACAGAGGGGATTCTGAATGACTGATATTCTGGAGAGGGAAAATTAAAAGTAGAGGTTAGTGCAGGGCTTGTGATGGTAGACACAACATTGGTGATGAGAGGTGGAAAGATAGGCGAGTTAAGAGTGCTTGATTGGAGGTGACATATAACCAGTTATCTCTTCAGAGCAGAGGCCATTGTAGTAGTGTTAGTCAAAGCAAAGGGAGGACACAGTTTATTTGTGGAGAAGAGACTGGAGTATGACTGTTAGTGACTTTATACCATATTCCATATCTGAAAGCTGTGCTCTACTGTGAGTCTCATCCAAACTTTGCAAAGGATTTGTAATAGAAGGGTACTGAATTATTTGCATCTGAAGTGAAGGACCAGCTTTTGGGAAGCAGTTTTAGGTATTTGTATGATGGGCATATAATAGACTGATAAATCCTCAGAGACAACGAGACCTAGCATTGGGAGTTCCCATTGTGGTGACTATAATAATGGTTTCTTGATATGAGTTGAGCCTTTTTCTTTTCTTTTTTTAGCATAGCCCCCATGGATGTTTGTTTCTATTCATAAAAACAGTGCAGATACATCATGAGGTTTCAAGGTTACAAACTGATAAAACTTGGACAGGGAGATTTAAGGAAGAATGAAGGGTGGTATCATCTGTCGAAAAGTGGGTTCTGCAGGAAGTGACTGCATGAAGGTTATTGATACATGGGAAGAAGAGCATGGGAATCAGACTTGAACCCTGGGGCTCACCAGAGATGATAATATGTGGGTCAGATATAGCATCATCAGCGTAGACTGAAAATGTGTTGCCTGGAAGGAAGCTGATAATCCAAGAGATGAGAGAGGGATGGATCCCATATTGGGCTGGTCAAAAGCTTCATTGATATCAAAGGCAAATTTATAATTTATTCAGATAAATTAGGTGAGTGATATAATGAAATAAATGCAGAAGAAGAAGATATGGTCAAAAAGTTGCTAGTTGTTTCAGCAGTTTGGGAAATAGAATAGGAAGCAGATGATCTGGAAGAGTTTTTGGGAAGACTTTGGGCTAGAAGAATTGAAAGTCAGTGTTACTGGTGAGCAGATGAGTGAAGAATGAAAAAGCGAAGATGGAGCGTATTTATAGACAGAAATTACCTTTCAGAATGAACTTTCAATAAAAAATGATGCCTGGACTGCAAAATGGACTATAGGTAGGGGTTGAAAGATCTGTGTGGGGTTTTCTTTGTAAGAAGTGATACGAATAAACATTACATAAACTAACATTATGTATTTAATTCCTTGAATGGGTGAATGAATGAATGTATGAAAGAATAGATAGGATGAATGATATTGCTGGAATGTTGATATTGCTTGAAATCTGATACAAAATGATTAGACAATAAGACTGTAAAGATAAACAGAATAATATTTGAACTATAAATGATGATTGGTTAAGATGTAGGATTTCACAGATAAGTGTTTATGGAGGCATCTTAATAAGATATCTTTAAACATACATACATACACACACACATACATGCGTACCTGCATACATACATACATACATACATACATGTATGCATGTATAAATACATACATAAATATACACTCATACATACAAGGGAGTGCTGAAAAGTTCCTAAATGTTGGGTAAAAGAAAATACAGGAGTATCGGTTAATTATGATTTTATTCGAGACATTCCCTCTCAGATTCACACACTCATTGCAGTGGTCCTTTAGTTTTTCTAAGCCCTGTAAAAGAACTCAGAAGGTTGGGCCTCCAGCCAGGCCTTTCGCGATACCCTTAAAGCAAGGAACTTTTAAGCACCTCTCGTACCTATGTACTTGCAAACATAAAAACATGCATGCATGCATACATAAGTACATACATACATATACATATATACATTGATTGTTTACGACTCTATTAATAATGTCTGCCACTGGCATAGGTAGTAAAGGATTTTGTTCCACAACCATGTGGTTACCGTTCAATCCCACTCACATGGTAAATTTAGTATGTTTTCTTTCCTTGACTCAAACGCATCAATAGCATGTGATTAAAAATCTAGATGCTAGGCACTGAATCTCCCTCGGTCTCTCCCTCCTTCTTTCTCTCTTCCTCACTCTCCCTCTCTATGTATATAAATCGATTAATAGACAGACAGACAGACAGATAGATAGATAGATTGTATCAGCTTGGGATAACAACTGGCACATTCAAACAGAAATACACTGCAGTATTAATGCTCGTTTAAGTTATCTCCCTTCACACTCACATAAATGGCAATTTCCTATCTTATTTTGTTGAAGAATGCTGATGTAAGTACAGGATATAGAAGACTAAAACCCTTGTGAACGGTACAGAACTATGCTCAAGCAAGGCTATATTCAATAAGTGAAATTAGTAACAGAAAATAAAGAACAATAAAAAAAAAGCAAAAAAATAGAAGAGTTCATATAAAAATTGTTTTATTTGATTTTTTAATGCTTGTTTGCCACCCTTATTTTGCATATAAATTAATTTTTCCGAAGTATGTACACTCTCTCCTACATAGAATTGTTTGTTGTATGTATCGTTTTAACAGCCACAGCATTTTATCTCAAGTGTTTGTTTTCATATCAGTTCAGATCAACTTGCCCCAAACTAAATTCAAATTTAAATTCTTCTTGGATTGATCTCACATTATTACTACAAAAAATAATGCTAGATAATATTCAATAAATAAACATTTGTCTTTCATATTAAATTTAATGTTAACGTTGGCTATTTTGAAAATTACTATGCAAAGGAACTATATTTTTGTTAGAATTATGGCCACAAAAGGGTTAATTTTACATTTTCATTTCCACTTCAAGATATGCTATATTTCAAAACAGCTTTACTCATTTTCAATATATGGGGAAAAAATTCCTCTTTTTTATAGATTTCTATTAATATTTATGTTTATGTAAGTTTCCGTTCAACTTAAATACAAATATAGTCATTCCTTATAATAGTAAAGGATAAATTTTACCATTTCTTCGTCCATATATAGCTACACATCTGAGATCATGTTGACATTATGGATCTTCTGTGAGCACTTTAGCTTAAACATATAACGTTTTTTTTTTTTCAATGCATTTGAATATTTTTATATTTGGATCTTCCAGGGAATACTTGCATATGATTTGTATTTATGCATGCACAGATCCAGATTTAGGAAGGATAGGTCAAGCCAACAGAACATGGTGCAATACATTCTCAGATAGATTCATATTTATCACACACAGCTAGTGTGTGAAGAGAAAAGTTCTGATTACATATATTATACCTGCCTCCTCTGGTTTTGATTCTCCCGTTCTATAATTAAAGTTGACAAGTTTGGAATATCTTTCTCTCTTACTTGAGTTTTCAGTTCTATAATTAAATATGACAAGTTTAAGATTTATTCTGGAGTCATCCTCAGAGAGAACCGTATCATATTATCAGTTCCTTTGGGG
>NC_068994.1:39611252-39616334 GCF_001194135.2 Octopus bimaculoides | reverse complement strand
TTTTCCGGTTGCTCTATGTTGTGTCCTTTTCTTATTATTTACAATGGTTCTTATAATTATTCTTTTCTGAATTTACTTTGTTATTGTTGTTTTTGTTGTTGCTGTTATTATAGTTGGAGTTGTTTATCACCAGTGCCAATTACAGGGTGAGTTTGACACACTGTGTACCAGGGGATCATCACTATTTGAAAGAAAAAAAAAAAAAAAAAGAGAATTACAGGAAATGCAATTCTATAAGCGATTGAAATAGTTGAATGTGTGTCTGCGTTTGTGTGTATGTGTATATATGTTTTTGTGTATGTATGTATATGTATGTCTGATTGTGTGTGTGTGTGTGTGGAACAGTAAATTTTCTAATACACACATCTCAATGAAAACAACCTTCTTTATTCAATTAGTTTTCAGATACCTTGTGGTGCTGTAATATTTTTACCTACTTTATCGGGGAGTCCAACTTGGCTACCCACGCTAGTGTTTAGCAGTCCTTGACCAAAAGCATTCTAGCTAAAAACCAACCAGTCTCTATAGATTTATGTGTATAACTACATAATCAACAGTCCTTTTCCTTTTTCAAGGCAGTAGGATGTGATCTGGGAAAGATTTGGCTGCTGTTTCAAGCAGCTTGATTGACTACATAGGAGCTCTCTCCATCATTATTATCATTCAACCTTAGGTCAGTCTTGATCAAAGAGGTCTGTCATCAAAATCACTTTAGTCATAATCATCCTGACTTTATTTATTTATCTATTTGTTTATTCTTTTATTCTTTTACTTGTTTCATTCATTTGACTGTGGCCATGCTGGATCACTGCCTTGGAAGGTTTTAGTCAAACATATAGACCCCAGGACTTATTTTTTCAGTCTAGTATTTATTCTATTGTCTCTTTTGCCAAAGTAAGTTATGGAGATGTAAATACACGAACACCAGTTGTCAAGTGATGACAGGGGGTGGGGGGACGAACACTGACACAAAGACACACACACATAGATATATATGCACACACACAAATATATATATATATATACACACAATGGGCTTCTTTCAGTTTCTGTCTACTAAATCCACTCACAAGGCTTTGGTCAGCCCAAGGCTGTAGTAGAAGGCAGTTGCCCAAGGTGCCATGCAGTGGCACTGAACCTGGAACCATGCGGTTGAGAAGCAAGCTTCTTACCACACAGCCACACCTGTGCCAGAACTATATTGTCCAATATAACATTACTTGTGTTATATAGTAGTATGTGAAATGAGGGAGAATTAACTTCTAACAAAATAAATCACTTGTGTTAGAAGTACCATAATAAATTCATTAAATTTCTAAACCTCTTTATATTATGTTACATATTGTACTTAATGATGTATAAGACACTTTTTTCCAAAGAAGCATCTAAAAACAAAATTCAGCCAAGCTTCTGTATATGTGACATTTGGCCTCCCTTACATTTTAATGCTCTAAGGGTTAATCTGAGGTTAATTTTGATTTCTTTTCCTTCAACTGGTAGGAAACAGAAGTATAAGGTTTGTAGTTATCACCATCATTTAAAGCCCACTTTTTCATGCTTACATGTGTCAAACAGAATTTTTTGAGGAAGATTTTCTACAACTAGATGCCTTTCCTGTCACCAACTCTCACCTGTTTCCAAGACAATGTAATATTTCTCTAGGCAGAGGGATGGAAATGAACATTAGTTGTAAGGCAGTAATGCTCTTTTACAACCACCATGTGATGTTAGGACAAAGGTACACACACATGCATGACCACGCACACAGACACATGAATGAGCGCGCGAGCGCACACACACACTAACACACACACACACACACACACACACACAGAGGGCTTCTTTCGGTTTCCACTCGCCAGGCTTTAGTTATTTCAGAGCTATAGTAGAAGGCAACGTTTGTCCCAAAGTGCCATGCATGGAACTGAACCTAAGACGACATGGTTAGGAAGCAAGCTTCTTCACACAGTCATGCCAGCACCTAACAAGGGAAATCTACATTTAAGACTAATATTTTATGCTAATATTCATTTTATACCACCCATTTGTGAACTATAGTAACATCGCTCATAGGCTCCCCACAGGTCAATCACTGACTCATTGCATTTCCTACATCAAAGTTGACTAGAGAGAAACTCTCATGACTTAAGTAAAACAAATATTACATGATTCTTTTGTTTAATGCACTGATTTATTGATGTCCATATCCTTTAGCTATACACACATGAATACATGTCTGTATATGTGAGTGTGTCTATCTATCTATCTATCTATCTATCTGTTTGTCTGTCTGTTTGCACACACACACAGGTACGTGTGTGTGCGTGTGTGTGTATACATATATATATTTATATGATTAGTTAACCAATATATTTCATCAACCAAATTTTGCTCATGAGGTATCGGTCAGGTGGTCAACTCAAGGCTATGGTTTCATAGAATACACACTTGCTCAACATGCTATGAAGTAGGATCAAACCCAGAACCACATGATTGCAAACCAAACATCTTAACCACACATCTGTTGTATTAAACTAATCAATTCTTACAAAAATTGGCAAATGAAAAGAAAAGAATAAAAACAAAAATATTACTTTATTAGAAGCTTATAGCTCTTCTTTACATGTGATGTTCCTGAGCCAAATGATGTGGTGGTATTATATGAATAATCTAAGGCTTTAGGCCTAATTAAGAAATGTTATTTTTTTCCCCCCAAATTATCATTATCAATTTTTATTTATTTATTTTATTTTTGCTATTGTATATTTGTTTCATTAAATCAAATTATAATAACTAGCTTTTTCTCCTTTCGGCTTTGGTCTTTCAACTTTGTGATGCACAACCGTGTGTCTGAAAGGCAACTAAGATACCAGGTCATAAGAAACTTGATGAGGCAGCAGTTCACATCCCATATCGCTACAGTGAAACATCCACACTGTCAGGAATTGACAGTGGAAGTGGATGGGGTGATGATGGCAGCGGACGCAAGGAAGAGTTGCCAGGTATGTACCAGAGAATAATTGCTCTGATTGGTTGCCATAGAAATTAATGGTAGCTATATAAGTTGGCTTGTTTAGATTGTTTTTATTTATTTATTTATTTACTTTTTGTGGAGATGCCTGCAGCCAAAAGTTTCCTTCCCTATTCTAACAAGGTCTATCTTGAAATCTGATGTTATTTGAAGCTAATTAGTCAGTTAATAAGGAGAAGTTTTTGATTCATTTATTTCATATTTTTATTTATTGATTTTATATCTAATTTTATATATTTAATTTTTTTTTTTTTTTAATTTATTTATTTATTGTTTTTTCAATTTTATTTCTAGTCAAGGTTTGAAGGACACTGAAAAAGGATAAGCATGGCTAATTCAATTTTCTCTCATATTCCCTACTGTGTCAGTTTTAAATCAATTCAAGTCTGCCTTGTTGGAGATAGTGCACTCAGATGTGTTGGGGGCCTTTTATTTTTAATTGTGTTGTGACTGTTCAATGCCAACTACAGATTTCTCTATTTCTAGGCAATAGTTTACAGTAGATTAAGAAATTTGTTCAACAATGAAAATAATGTAGAAGACGATATCAAATACACTATTTTCACTACAACATTTTTTTTATTACTACCATGTTTAAATGCTAAGAGACAGGTATGTAGCCTAGTAATTAAAGTGTTGGGCTTTCAATCATAAGATCATGAGTTCCATTCCTGGACGAGGTGTCATGCTGTATCCTTGAACAAAGCCCTTTATTTTATATTACTTCAGTATTTTTAGCTGAAAATGAATACCAGTTGAATACTAATACAACCCTCTCACCCTGCTGCTGTCTCAAAAGTGGAAATATATGCCAGCTCATGACTACATAGACACCTAAGACAAGTGAAAGCATAGCACATGCTACTGAATCATACTTTATAGTATTAAGTCTTGCTAATACCATAAAATATTGAATCAAAGGACATTCATAGTCATAAATGTTTAAATAATAATAAATATTGCTTTCTTGTATTGCAGTACATTAATATGGCCATGAAATATTTTTTTCATATTTCGATTTTATAGTTTTGTTCATAAATTTAAATACAATTGAATATATTTTTATTATGCTGATTTTACAGTCCTACAGAGTGACAGAATTTACAGATTATTCAATAAACAAGCTGTAGCTTAAATATAAAAGAAAATGTTAATCAACAAGTTGTATTTAAAAGTTCCTCCAGCATTAGTATATTAATGTTACCATACTGTTACTCAGTCTAGCCTTGTCTGAATCAGTAAATGTTATATACAATCATCTCAATGTCCTTTTCTCCAATGGTGCAAGTATAGTCATATTCCAGAGCAGTAGTTTCCAACCTGGGATCCTTTAAGTTAGTACTGGGGGTCTTTGAGCTGTGACAAAGATTATAAAATGCAACAGTATACAGTGGATAAGTGCCCTCATGACATTGTGGTCAAGGAGTTCATTTCACAATCATATAGTTTCAAGTTAAGTCCCACTGAGGGTTTTTTGGTTCAAAACAAAGATTGTACTGAGAAATCATGAGCAGTGCTAAAAAACTTTAAATGCTACAGCAAATAATGTATATAGGTGTAGGCATGACTGTGCAGCTAAGAAGTTTACTTCACACCCCTTTGGTTTCAGGTTCAACCCCACTGCATAACACTTTCAGTATTTTCTGTAGCCCAAACTGACCAATGTAATGCGAAGGAATCAGATAGATAGAAACTGAAGAAATTCTGCTGTGAACATATAAATACAAATGTGTGTGTGTGTGTGTGTGTGTGTGTGTGTGTGTGTGTGTGTGTGTGTGTGTGAAAGCACATGTCTGCTTATATTCCAAGTTGTCATGACTTGAGTGAAATGATGCTGATGTGGGCATTCCTTTTTGACATTATTATCAATCGTTTTTCGTTTTTGAAAGCCTGTAACCTAAAAAAAGTTTCTCCCTTAATTGTAAAACATGTGAAGATTGGTGAGAGGAAGAGCATTCAGCTGTGAAATCCTGCTTTAAAGTAATTCTCCTTCCAAACCAATGCTGGTATGGAAAACAAACACAAAATGAATGAATAAACAAACTCAGTTA
>NC_068994.1:39600949-39605593 GCF_001194135.2 Octopus bimaculoides | reverse complement strand
ATATATATATATATATATATATATATATATATATATATATATATATATATACACATACATATATATACATACATACATACATATATATATATGTGTGTGTGTGTGTGTATGTGTGTAGAGGTTTACTCTCTCAAATTCATCATTATCAGCCTTTATCTTGTCAATGTCAGCCTCAATTTTGTTATCTCCAGTCTCGATTACAATGTCATCTATCTTGACTTCGTCATCATCAACTTTAATTTCATCAATGTAAACTTGAATGTCATCACAAGAGTATGAAGTGATTTGTTTTTATTTTTATGAACATTGATATCAGCGATTACTTGTCACAGAATTGTAAAAACATTAAAAACATTAAAATATTTTGTAAAGGATTATAAATTTTGTTTAATTAAGATTGTCACATCTTACATTACTGTAAATATATATTTGTGTAGTACATTAGATGTGTGTTAAACTATCCACAAATACTAAACTATCTACATAAAGAAAATCACATAGACAAACTGGGTAAAATGAGTAATCAGATAAACACATCATATACATATCATCATCGTCATCGTCGTCGTCATCATTTAACATTTGCTGTCCATGCTGGCATGGGTTGGACAGTTTGATCAGGGCTGGTAAACCGAAGGGCTGCACCAGTTCCAGTCTGATTTGACATGGTTTCTATGGCTGGATGCTCTTCCCAATGCCAACCACTCTGAGGGTGTAATGGGTGCTTTTACATGACACCAGCATCAGTCACATTGCTTCCATGAGACCGAACACTCGAATGGTGCTTTTTACGTGTCACCAGCACAGGTGACACTTACGTGATATCGGCATCAGCCACATTGCCTCCATGAGGCCTAATATGTATATATATATATATGAGGTGCTGCTGAAAAGTTCCCGGTAAAAGGTCTGGCTGGAGGCTCAACCTTCCAAGTTCTTTTACAGGTCTTAGAAAAACTGATATCAAGATATATATAAGAGAAGAAAAAAATCTCATAACATTCAAAAAGTTCCTGGATGAATATCTCCAACAAATTCCACCAACACTTAGATATATCTTTGCAAACAATAACTTTTTTCTCTAATGGGTAATGGTGCTCAAAGAATGACTGTAATATGAAGCATCATTAAATATCTTTTCTAGGTGGTACTTCAAAGTTAGCTATGGCCTGGGCTGAAACCTAAGTGTGTGTGTGTGTATATATATATATATATATATATATATATATAGTCAGGATTTCATATATCTGAATAAGAAGTTAACTCTAAAATATTAGAGCGGTAATATATTTGTTTTGGCCAGTCAGTGAATGGCCATTGGTTTCATACCTATCAAGTACTTTGCCATATAGTCAACATGTATATAAATATATATCTAATTTGTAATGATGTAGTGATGTAATATGATCCTAATATCACCATAAATTTTATTACACAAACTTTTCTTATATAAATATACATATACATATATATATATATATATATATATATATATATATATGCGTGTGTGTGTTAGTAAAATGTAAAGGATTACACCAAAACAATTATAGAATTAAAAGTAATGGTAATGCTACTTCAGAGTAATCTTTATTTTTGATATTGTCAATCTCTCTCTATATATAAATATACTAGCTGTTGGACCCAGTGTTGCTCGTGTTTTCCGTGTTGAAGTTAAGCCCACCTCTCACCTTGTATTGAAATCGTCTAAGTTCCCTGTGTCAGCTATTACCCATTAAGATGTTATATCTATTTTGGCAGAGATTTTACCTGGTTAAAGCTTTCGACATACTTCTATATACTGGACCATCTGAAATCGCAGTCGAATTCTTGGGTGTAACTCAACCTCTTGAGAGTGATGTTTGTTTATTTCTCCCCCCTTAATGTCACCCTCTGTGCAAAATTGATCAGCATGTCAAATCTCTGCAAAATCCGAAGACAAGTGTTAAGGTTATGTCATAAAATAGAATCCATGTCACCATTTACATGAAAATATTTCATTTACATGAAAATATCTCTTACATGAAAATATCTCTTACATGAAAATATCTCATTGACTTTTAAATCCCAATACATTATATGAATAATTGATGTTTCATATGCCAAAGCGCTTAATTTTACTCATGAGTCAATTTTCTTCAAAATCAGTTCATTATTTTATTGTCAGAGAATTGTGAAGATTCCTGTCTTTTGCCAGTTTAATTTTAATTCTACTAGATGACTCTGACAATAAACTTTACTCAAATGTCAAATTTCATCAAAATCGGATGAATTCTGTAAAAGTTACAGTATAAAATATTAATCCTATGGGTAATTGCATACAAAAAGGCTATTGATTTCTTAAAATACCCTGCACATGTGCAATTAACGATTTTTGTCAATGCCATATACTGACATCAACTCACTGCCATGAGCCTTGTTCACTCAGCGATTTTCATCAAAATCGGAGAAAATGCAAAAGCTACAGGAAAAATAACATTGTTATGGGAATTTCCATTCAAACGCCTGCTGAGCTCACAAAAATCGATGCCAACTGAGCATTATCGAGTTTTCATTAAAATTGGTTGGACGGTGTGGGAGGAGTTAGAGTAATCCCAAATGAACACACAAACAGAAACCATTACATATTTATGTACATAGATGTGTGTGTTTGTGTACACATATATATATTATTTTATTCTTTTATTTTTTTACTTGTTTCAATCATTTAACAGCAGCCATGCTGGAGCATCACCTTAAAGGGTGTTAGTCAAATAAATCAACCCCAGGACTTATTCTTTGTAAGTCTAGTACTTATTTTATCAGTCCCTTTGGCTGAACTGCTAAGTTACAAGGACATAAACACACCAGAATTAGTTGTCAAGTGTTGGTGATGGGGCGGGGAACAAGCACACGCATATATACATACATACATATATATATATATATATATATATATATATATATATATATACAAAGGGCTTCTTCCCGTTTCTATCTACCAAACCCACTTACAAGGCTTTGGTCACTCCGAGGCTATAGTAGAAGACACTTGCCCAAGGTGTTATGCAGCGGGACTGAACCCAGAACCATGTGATTGGGAATCAAGCTTCTTACCACACAGCCACACCTGCACCATATATATATATATATATATATATATATATATATATATATATATATACACACACATATATATACACACACATACATACATATATATATGTATATTATATATGAGAATATATATGTGTGTCTGTTTCTGTGTTTGTCTCTCCACCATCGCTTGACAACCGATGCTGGTGTGTTTACATCGCCATAACTTAGCAGTTTGGCAGAAGAGACCAATAGAATAAGTACTAGGCTTACAAAGAATAAGTCCTGAGGTTGATTTACTTCACTGAAGGTGGTGCTCCAGCATGGCTGGAGTCAAATGATTAAAACAAATAAAATAATAAAAGATTATATATATATTATATATCACCTGATATAGGATAAAATTTCCAAAAATTTGATCAGTGGCCAGCATATTAAAAAATACCTTTTAAGGTGAAAATTATAAACAACTTATAAATAAGGGCAAAAGAAAAAAATTCCTATGCCAAATATGCCGAGAATAAATTCTAAATCATCAATAACCACATATAATTCATCACTATAAGCACACATCTCGAAGCAAGCTGACAGAAATTTCTAAAAATTCTGTTATTACTGAATCAATCTGGTTTCTGAGTAAATTCATAAAGAATTTTCGCGTTACCAGCGGTAAATACATTCAGAAATAAATGAAATACTTACTTGCACCTATGGAACACGCAGGCACAAAGCTATATGTACACTTAAGTACCCCAAATATATCCAAATAGAAATTTTGCTGTACAGCTCGAGACACGTGCGATGAGACTAAAAATTCTCATAGAGTAAGAGACAATCTGGAAGTGAATGGTAATAAATTTACATCTAATATAGGATAAAATTTTCAAAAAATTTTATCAGTGGCCAGCTTATTAAAAAAATAACTTTTGAGGTGAAAATTATGGACAACTTATAAATAAAGGCAAAATATATATAGTAAAATTTATTGGCCAACATAACGTGGCAGTCCTGACTAGGACTATGTTACTACATTTTAACCACAGGAAAAGGTCTTTTCTAGCTTGTTTGCAAGGAGGCTCACTGCTCCCTCCTAGCCATTGGCAATACCAGCAGACCAATATTCCTGGCTTATTTCCCTTCCTTGGTGCTGGACAACCACCTGGTTAGACACAGCAGCCAGGTGACCTTAATCACTGAATATACTTTCCAAAGCGAATATACATATATGTATATAATTAGAAAATGGAGGATACTATGCTGAACCCAACTACTTGCAGACGGTGTATCCCGTTGAATTCATTAATTTAATTCATAGCAAAAGTGACAAAAAAAGAAAGAAAAGAAAAAGAAAGAAAGAACCAAAGCACAGGTGTCTATGGCAGACCATGTTATTTTGCCAACATGGTTTACATATAGAAGTACAAAGTACATAAGGAATTAGAGGATGAACAGAAGTTTAATCTTACAGCTGTTTCGGCCTAGTTTTAGCAAGCCCCATTCTATCCGAATATTCCTTTCCGGAGTGATTATCGGATGACATTTTGAAATGGGGTTACATGCCCGAACCTCTAG
>NC_068994.1:39600014-39600649 GCF_001194135.2 Octopus bimaculoides | reverse complement strand
TATATAGTGTATGTATGTATGTATATGTTTGTGTATTAGAGTGATATATAGATAATGATATATACCTACTTACATGAATTATTTTAATGTTTAATAGATGCAACAGATGGACAGAGTTCTTATCTTTATGAAAAAAAAAAAAAAAGAAACTAAGACTATTTTGCTTTTACAACTTCACTATTTTGCTGCAAATATTAACTGTCAATTACATTCATTTAAATTTTTGCAATAACAGAACAAGTATTCCAAAGTTATTTTGTATAAGCTGTACCTATCTTTATTAATACACTGTTTTTTTTTTTTTTTACAATGCTGCCTTTAGTCATAATCGATGCTAATGCAAGCATATTCCTCAAAATATCAAAGATAAAATCAAATCAGCCATCTATCATATGACATGTTCTGTTTGATATTGAACTCTCAATCATCATTATATTTCACTGAATTCATTTGACTTCAACATAGCATCTAAATCCCATCAATCCATATTATAGGATTAATTTATTTTTCTTCTTTTCTTTTTCAAAGCTCATCAAAATTCCATTGCTACCCCCAAGAAAATGCTCAATGATTTCATCACCTCACTTCCACATCTCTCTCTCTCTCTCTCTCTCTCTCTCTCTCTCTCTCTCTCT
>NC_068994.1:39592411-39600004 GCF_001194135.2 Octopus bimaculoides | reverse complement strand
CTCTCTCTCTCTCTCTCTCTCTCTCTCTCTCTCCCTCTCTCTCCCATCACTTTTAATATCCATTTTTTTTAATACATCAAATTTACTCATTGTCACTGCTCTATAAATTGTAGTTCTATCACTTCACTAAGGCATTGAGCTGCCAGAACCATTAGCACGCTGGTCAAAATGATTAGCAGCATTTCATCCATCATTTTTCATTCTGAGTTCAAATTCCTCCAATGTTGACTTTATCTTTCATACTTTTGGGGTCACCTACCCCACAATGTTAGTATAAAAAATATGCAGCCACCTAATCGAAATCTCAAGGCTACAAGATAATGAGGATAAATTCAAAGCAATGAAAATAAATAGGCATTACGTTTGATAGAGTGATCTGAATGCTAAACGGTTAAGTACCTGTTGAACACTTGCATTGATGTAATCGACTTACCTCCTCTCCTAAAGTTGCATGCCTTGTCCCAAAATTTGAAACCCAATATACTATCACTGCTGATTGAGACGTGGTAATTACACAATATATTATATACAGGTGCAAATTTGGGTGTGTGGTTAAAAAGTTTATTTCCAAACCATATGGTTTCCAGGTTCAGTTACATTGTATGGTACCTTAGGCAAGTGTCTTCTTTTATGACTTCTCCAGACTATTTCTAAGGTGATCTTGTGTCAGATGATGAAAGGGTTAGAGTGTGATAGAGATACAGAAAGAGGTGTCTGGCTGTTGAGGAGATACATGGTTACCTGGTCTCAGAGAGAGAGAGAGTGGAAGAGAGCAAGAGAAAGAGAGAGAATGAAGAAGAGCAGGAGAGAGATGGTGGCAAAGTACCAGGGCATGCTCATAAGGAACAGACATCGAAGCACACACACACATATATATAATATACACACCACGCACAATAGGCTTCTTTCACTGACCACCTATCAGATCCACTCACAAAGCTTTGGTTGGCCCAGGGCCAGAGCAGAAGACATGCCCAAGGTGTCTTAAAGTGGGACTGAACTTGAGACTACATGGCTGGGAAGCAGGCTTTTTAACGACATAGCTACACCTGCACTTATGAATATACTGCTAAATATAAATGTAAACACAGTCACACGCACCTGCACACACATAAGCACTCATATAGAAATACATGTATGTACATATATACATGCACATACACACACACCCTTGCATGCATGCGATGAGAATTTGCACAGTTTCTGTCAACCAAATTTTATTCAGAAGGTGTTGATAAGCTGATGCTATAGAAAACTCTTACTCAATCCACCACAGAAGAACCTGGTTGCTAAAAAGCTTCTGAAATCATAGATTAAAGGCTCCTTTGTATTAGTGACTTGATGTACCAGAAATTTGACATTGCCAACTTGATAAAAAATACTTCTCTACTTCATATGCCAAGCGCGAATGAAAGCCTATCTCTCTTATTCACCCTCCCCTTCTCTCCTTTTATCTTTTCTCTTTTATACTTTTTACTTGTTTCAGTCATTGGACTGCAGCCATGCTGGGCACCACCTCAAACTGCTTAGTTGAAGAAATCAATCCAAATACCTTATTTTTTTTTATTTTTTTTTTTTCATGCTTGTTTTAAGTCTAGTGTTTTTTTCTATTAGTCACTTTAGGCAAACTGATAAGTTATGCTAACATAAACAAGTCAACATTTGTTGCTGTTATATGGTAGTGGGCAAAAAACATAAATACACATATGCATGGACACACACACATACTTAAATATATGCATATATATATATATATATATATATATATATATATATATATACATACAGGTGCAGGCTGTGTGGTGAGAAGCTTGGTTCCCAACCACTGGTTTTGGGTTCAGTCCCACTGCATACCACTTTGGGTAAGTGTCTTTCCTATATACTCAGGCCAATCAAAGCCTTGTGAATGGATTTGGTTGACAGAAACTGAAAGAAGTCTGTTGTGTGTATATGTATATATGTGTGTGTCTTTGTGTCTGTGTTTACTCCCCAACCATCACTTGACAACTAATGTTGGTGTGCTTATGTTACTGTAACTTAGTGGTTCAGCAAAAGAGATCGATAAAATAAGTACTAGGCTTACAATGAATAAGTCCTGGGGTTGATCTCGGCAATTAAAACTCTTTAAAGCAGTGCTCCAGCATGGCTGAAATGTGTAAAAGAATGAAAGAAGAAAAGAATATATATATGCATCTTATATATATATATATATAAAGACCTTCTTTGGTCATGAATGACCATGGGATTGTCCCTAGAAAGTTCCCTTCTAAGGCACAAGTCCAGGCAAGATGGTTTATGGAAGACCAGCAGTTACTTTTGCATACCAGTGACATCACAACTCATTTCTACAGGTGAGTGAACTGAAGCAATGTGAAATGAAGTGTCTTGTTCGAGAACACAACACACAGTGCAGTCAAGGAATCAAACTCATTATCTCATGATTGTGAGCCTGACGTTCTAACCACTGAACCATATATATATATATATATATGTATATCATATATTACTAGTTTCAATTGTTAGACTGTGCCCATGCTGTGCCTAGAGGAATTTTAGTCAAACTAATCAACCCCAGTACTTATTTTCTCTTTAAGCCTGGTACTTGTTCTATTGGTCTCTTCACCTGAACACTAAGTCACGTGAATGTAAACACACCATTGGTCGTCAAACAGAGACACAGCAATACACACACACACACACAATAGGCTTCTTTCAGTTTTCATCAACCAAATCCATTCATAAGGCTTTGGTTGGCCTGAGGCTGTAGTAGAAGTCACTTGCCTAAGGTGCCACACAGTGGGACCGAACCTGGAACCATGTGGTTGCAAAGCAAACTTCTTACCACACAGCCGGTCACCTCCACACAGTTTCTCTCTATGAAATTTACTCACAAGGCATTGGTCAGCCTGGGCCTATATTGAAGATATTTGCCCAAGAGTCAGCACAGTAAGACTAAACCCAAATTCATGTGGTTACAAAGCAAGCTTCTTAATAACACAACCATGTCTGTGCATATTTTTCTCCCCCCACTCTCTCTAGCCAAGACTTAACACAATTTTGTATTTGAAAAGTATCCTATGATAGAGTGCTGAAAAGTTCCTGGTTTTAAGGGTATCACGAAAGGCCTGGCTGGAGGCCAATCTTCTGGGCTTAGAAAAACTGAAGGACTCCTGAAATAACTGTGAATCTGAAAGGACATTACGTTGAATAAAATCATAATTAACTGATCCTCCTGTATTTTCTTTTACCCAAAGCCAAGACATTTCCTGCCCCATCACCCACCCATTGTAAAAGATTCAATGCAAATATTCAACAAAATTTACAAGAATATATGTAAAGAATTAATGTCTAACTCTTAGCTTTATATACTCATATTGTACTATACATTACAATTTCTTATCAGCTAAACACTACATAGGAGCTATTGGCAAACAATTATGCCAATTTTTAAATTCTTTCTAAAACAGTTAATAATTATTCTAAAATTTACCAACTTCAACCATTTACCATTTGATCTCCTAGTAATGCTATTCTCTCTATATAGTTTTTGATATATTTAAAGATTTTAATGAAAATATTCTTAACAAAAATGCGTATTTTCTGTGCAATTAATATCAATTAGAAAATTATTCGGAATTTTCCATTTTTTTTTTTACTCAAGTGATAAACTGCCTGCTTTGAAAAATTAGTATTTTCCAAGATGTTTTATTTTTTTATTTTTATGCACTTTTTTTAAGAAACATTTTCAAAATCCTTTAGCTTTTTCAAATATTTGTATAATATAATTATCATAATTTTCCAATCACATACTCTCTTCTGAGAAAACATTTGATTATTCTTGAAAATATTTTAACTCACGAAAACCTCCCATTGATATTTTCTATATTTTGTATTTTTTTTTTTTTTTCATTTTCACATCCATTTTTCTTCATGAGTGATAATTTTAGTTTAATTAAATTTAATAGTTCCATAACCAAACCAGACTCAAGAGGTTTACAGAATGCCTCATGTCTTAGGGATATTTTGTTTTTGTTTCATAGTTTTTTGCTTTGTTTTTTTTTGTTTCTATATTGCCAAGGTCAAGTAAACCTGACAGACCCCATATTTTCTCAAGTAATTGATCATGTTTGAATTCACAGACCAAAATTCTGTAATTTTTAGAAGATGAGATTGTGAAATGGGCAGTTGTGATGTTTAAGCTTTTACAGAATGATTTCAAAATATGAGGGAAAACATAAAAAAAAATTAAAAACTATCATAGACTCAGGCATGGCTGTGTGGTTAAGAATCTCACTTTGCAGCTATATGGCTTCTGGTTCAGTCTCAGTTTGCAGTAATTTGGGCTAATGTCTTTTACTATAGCCCCAGGTTAACCAATGGCTTGTGAATGAATTTGTTAAGTGGAATCTGTGCAGAAACCCTTCTCATAAATATTAATTAGGGAGAGAATTAGTCTAGATGAGATGCAGTTTGGTTTTGTGCCAGGTGGAAGCACCTCTGATGCTTTATTTCTGGTAAGGCAATTGCGGGAGAAATACCTAGCAAAAGGTAAACCTCTGTACTTGGCTTTTGCTGACTTAGAGAAAGCTTTTGACAGAGACCCGCTAATCCCTTATCTGGTGGTCAGTTCAGAAACTAGGGATTGATGAGTGGTTGGTGAGAGCCATACAAGCCTTGTACAGAGACTCTACCAGTAAAGTGAGGGTGGGCAATGAGTATAGCGAAGAATTCAGGGTACAAGTAGGGGTTCATCAAGTATCGGTTTTCAGCCCCCTCTTGTTCATCATAGTTCTCCAGGCAATAACAGAGGAATTCAAGACAGGCTGCCCCTGGGAGCTCCTCTATACTGATAACCTTGCTCTTATAGCTGAATCACTACCTGAACTAGAGATGAAGTTTCAGGTATGGAAGCAAAGTCTAGAATCAAAGGGCCTTAGAGTTAACCTAGCAAAAACCAAAGTTATAGTAAGTAGGAAGGCAGACAAGTCACAAATCTCTTCAGGTAGATGGCCCTGCACAGTCTGTAGAAAAAGTGTAGGTAGAAACTCCATAAGATGCACCCAGTGTAAGCTTTGGACACATAAGAGGTGCAGAAACATTAGAGGAAGGTTAACAAGGAAGCTAACTTTTGTATGTGGAAGGTGCACAGATACAATAAACGCTGAAAATGCACAGAAAATAGACTCCATCAACTGCTAGTAGCACAAGCAAGAGGTAGTCGATAGCTTCCATTATCTAAGTGACCAAATTAGTAGTGGAGGTAGATGCTCCAAGAGCATAGCTGTCAGAATAAGATTAGGCTTGGCAAAGTTCAGAGAGCTCCTACCCCTGCTGACAACAAAAGGCTTCTCTCTCAGAGTGAAAGGCAGATAGATTGTTTGATGCCTGTGTGCAAACAGCCATGCTGCATGGCAGTGAAACATGGGCTATGACAGCCGAGGACATGTGTAGGCTTGAAAGAAATGAAACCAGTATGATTATTGCAATGTCAATGTGCATGTTTGACAGAGTGTAAGCATCTTGATAGAAAAGTTTGTTATAAGAGGAATCAGATGTGGTGTGCAAGAGAGAGAGATGACTGTGCTGGTATGGTCATGTGATGCATATGGATGAGGACAGCTGCGTAAGGAAGTACCAATCTCTAACTGTGGAGGGAACCTGTGGTAGAGGTAGACCCAGGAAAACATGGGATGAAGTGGTGAGGCATGAACTTTGAACTTTGAGCCTCATAGAAGCAATGACTGGTGTCTGAGACCTTTGGCATTGTGCTGTGCTTGAGAGGACCCATCACCTTGAGAAGAAGACTCATCAAGCTGAGCAAAATCTCACTCGTGGCAGATACCGGTGTCACACAAATTGGCACCATGCCAGTGGCACATAAAAGCACTCATAAAAGCACCTGTGCTGGTGGCATGTAAAGAACATCTTTTGAATGTTAGGCCTCACGGAGACAAAGTAGCTGAGTTCCTCTTGAGTGTGGGGCCTGACAAGGCAAAGTGACTGAGTAACTCTCAAGTGTTGGGCCTCATGGAGGAAAGGTGGCTGAGTTCCTTTCGAGTGTTGGGCTTCATAGAGACAATGACCAAGACCTTTGGTATTATGTTGTGCTTGAGAAGAAGAACAATCAAGCTGAACAAAATCGCAGTCATAGTTACAGTCCAGTGAAATGATACAATTAAAAGATAAAGATACTTGTGATTTAAATCTGAACTGAGAATGAATGAATTCAGCTTGTCGAGACTTTATCTCCAGAATGATGCTTACAAGCACTTTCTAGGATTGCAGGCATGACTGAGGTTCAAGATATGTTAAATAATGTAGTACTATGATACATGTATGTCTGAATGGTTATTACATTAAATTATATTATTGGATGTCTGTGTGATAATGGCATTAGAGCATGTAGTGTAAGTACAACATTGATATTCCAGAAACTTTAGTTCCAAAGCTTTTCCAGATTGCTAATATTTCAGAACCAAGGGGAGTGGGGTTACCTTGGCCAACAGACTATATTAAACAAATATTAAATTTACTTTAATAATTAAATGCAGTAAAGATACCTGCACATTAGTATAAATGATACAAGTTTATAAATACTGTACTGTGCAAAGTACTAGTTTGGTTGTCATGAGAATTTGTAAAAAATTCTGGATCATCACATTCAGGAATCTCAGTGATGTACCTGTACTATGATACATGTATGTGTGTGTGTGGTTAAGACACATTAGATAATGTAGTCTAATGGCAGAGGTATGGTTGTTTTGGCTAAAATGCACTAGATAATGTAGTGCCATAATAAATGTATAACTCTGTGGTTAAGATGTATTAGATTACTCACACTTGTATCAGAGAACTAATGTGATTAAACACATTTGTACGATGACATAGGTCTGGCTGCATTGTTAAGACCACTAGACGATGTAGTGCTATGATATAAACATGTGTGGTTAAGATAGTTTAGGTAATGTGATATAATTCAGATGTGACTGTGTAGTTATGACACATTAGATAATATAGTGCTATAATATATGTATAACTGCATCTTTAAGACATTAGGATAATATAGTCTTAATGTAGATGTATGGTTGTTCTTTCCTTTCTTTTTTCTTCCTTCCATCCTGTCTCAGAAGCCTTGGAAATGGTCACAGGCAGAGCTCTTCCTCTGATTAAGCAATAAAAATTTGAAGACATTCATATACACACACACATACACACAGATACACACACACACACACATGCATGCATGCATGTATACATGCACACACGCATGCATTCACGTGCACACACACACACACACACACACACACACACACACACACACACACACACTCCATCTCTCTTGAAGAGCAAAGAAAATATAAATGTATAGAATATTGTTTCTGGGTTATCACAATACGTTAGAATGTCTTTTAGAGAAAAAAAAAAGGTTGTAGGATAAGTTTAATATAATTAATATTTCATTTTAATTATTTTAGGTAACATTTTTTGGAAAGCGTGAACCAAAAGAGATTTTTCTAAAAAACAAATTTACATACATAATATAGAATTGAATAGAGACCAGGGTGAAGCTGTACAGAATGTCATGAAAAAGAT
>NC_068994.1:39587509-39590009 GCF_001194135.2 Octopus bimaculoides | reverse complement strand
TACCTCAACAACTTCTGGCTGACTCATGCAAGCATGAAGAAGTGGACACTAAAATTTGACGATGAGGATGATGGGGGCGACAGCAGCGACAGTAGCACTGGCGGCGGCGGCAGCAATGATGATGATAATGATGATGATACTAAGTGTGATCACTAATAGTGAACATGTAAAAATATATATCATCTATGCAACACTTTTAATATCAAACCTACTTGAGACCAGCTGTACTAAAATGTTTATATTATTGAGATTAATATCTAAATGGAAACCTTGTTATAACATAAATAACAATACATAATTTCAGTTAGTTGCTACTAAAATAACATAGGATAATATATAAACAAGTTCAACAACAGAATCTTTTCCACGATAATTCAACCTTGCTAAAAGTAGCAGTCACATACTATCAAATCACAATCTATTGCCTTATTAAAGTGGAAGGACATATTGGTCAATGTAATTCTAGATACAGATAAAGATGGGATTTTCATAGTTGGAATATCCTTCATGATTATAAGTCTATATGATCAAGAGTTAAACTGGGAATAACAACTCACACACACACACACACACACACACATTCACATTCACATATGCATACATACATATGTGTGTGTTGAGTGTGGCTGTATATATATTGATGTGTGTGTGTGTGTGTGTGTGTGTATATGTGTAACATATGGTATAATTATAAACAGGGCAAATTTTAGCCATTTCTCTGCAGACTGAAAATACTGATGAACAACCTTAATCGATTTTTGAACCTTATTGGGTTCTCATCAGAAGTGTCCACATCATTTTGACAGTCTTCTGATAGAAGAAAATTTTTGAATAACCTGTTTGCTGTTTAACCCTTTTTTTTTTTTTTGTAATCATGCAATTAAGGGTTTAAGTATGGGGTGAAGGAGGGGAAATTTAAAAAGACTTTAGAAATGGCTAGTTCTTTTAGTTTGCTTTGTTTCTTCCCTTTTTTTCTTTTAGTATTTTTAATGGCTTAGTCAAATGAGGAAAGGCAGTGCCCATCACCCTTTTCAGGACTGGTAAGATCTGTGGGAGGAAGGAAATGTCATTGCATGACCAGAGACTTGGTTTGAATGCTTGCAACTAAGTGAACTACACCAAAGGTACCCAAAAACCAGGTAGTGAAGTTAAACGAGGTGACATTGTAAGCCTACTAACCAACTTAAGTCTGTCTTTAACCCTTTTGTTACTGTACTTCTGTTAAAATACACTTCCTTTAATACAATTAATTTCTTTTAAATTATAAAGAATTTACTAAAATAACATGGTCATTATCAAGCTGGTGTTTGGAATATAAATTAACAGGAAATTTTGATGGAAGGTTTTAATTTAGATCATTGTAAAACAGGAAATTCGTATCAAAGAACTAAAAGCTATCTCAGACAAGTTAGTTACAAAAGAGTTAAGCCAAATTTAATCAAGCACCCAATTTCGTGCACAGTTTTATACCACCACCTAACATCTTGAGTGCCTTTAACAGATGCCACTCTCCTGCAAGTATTTAGTTTGAGAATACCTTGCTTCCTACTTCTCACTAATCTTGGAGATTCTGTAAGTATCATAGACACTGCCTTTCCTTCTGGATGAATGACAAAAAAAAAAAAAAAAAAAAAAAATGGGCAGATTATTTAGAAAAGGGAGAAGATAGAAATATTTCAGTGAAGGTGAAAGTTTATTAAGTAGCAGAGTATTTGAGTGTAGTAACGAATACATTAATGATTGTACAAAACCATTTTGCATAAATATCAAGTTATGTACAATATATAGTACATACCTATTATATTATTTTCAAATTTTGGCACAAGGCCAGCAATTTTGGGGAGGGGGTAAGTCGATTACATCGACCCCAATGCTTAACTGGCACATATTTTATCAACCCCAAGAGGATGTAAAGCAAAGTCGACCTTGAGGGAATTTGAACTCGGACCGTTTATATTAAGATCAAACATAAACAACTTAGGAACTCCATAAGTTTTTAAGTGGGATATGTTGTTTAACCACCAGACCTGCTAGAAATATCAGTAAAATCTTCTTTAACCCTTTAGCATTCAAATTATTCTGTCAAGAATGATTCATATCCATTCATCTTGTTTGGAATTAATTATGCATTACTCAGTAGCTTCAAAATTCAGATGATGTGATCGTTTATTTTGAGAATAACATTGTAGGGTAAGTGAGAGAAGCTGAATCTAGCTGGTTTGAACATACAACAAGGTACAATATTTGGGCCTGATATGGCTGCTTTAAATGCTTAACAGTTAAACCATACCTTGCCACAGTGGCTCTCAAATAATGTGCACTAGTGTCTCCTAAAGAGTATCTAGGTAGATCTTTAAAAAAATATAATATAAGACTGTTGGCAATCCATGTCTTGGAAAATGCATTATTCATAATTTTGTCATAGACAAGTAAGATTAATAATACAGGTTATACAATAGCGTTCTTGCTCTCTCTCTCTCTCTCTCTCTCTCTCTCTCTC
>NC_068994.1:39580527-39587371 GCF_001194135.2 Octopus bimaculoides | reverse complement strand
TATATATATATATATATGTATGGATATTTTTTTTTCTTCTAAATCTGTAAGTTTAAAACACTGCAGCCACCACCACCGCTGCAGATGAGGCCCATCAGTAACAATGAAAATAAAGACATGGTCTTCTTTTATCAAAACAGGAATATATAAATATACTAGTGTTTGCATGAAATATGGATCTTCTCTGTCAGAGATTTACAACTGCAAGCCAGTAAAATAAAGATTTAATGAATTGATTACCAATTTCATATGTCCTCACCAGTTAAATATTTGCTAAAGATAAATATTATATATAATGACTCTCACACATACACACACACATATATGCATATGTATCTTCTTTCTCTTGTGTTAGTCATGGACTGCAGTGATACTGAGGCACTGTTTTTGCTTCAGGGATTTACACAAACAACTTGTCCTCAGTAATTATTTTTAAGGCTGGTACTTATAATGTCATGCTCTAATTGCTGAAGTGCTAATTTGTGGGGAGGTGTAAACAAACCGACACTGGTTGTCAAAAGGCAGTGGGACAAACACAAGCACATACATACAATGATGAATAGATAATACCAAAAATTTCTTCCATTCTTCAGCTTTGAAATATAAATATAAATATAAGTGTGTGTGTGTTAAAAAAGATTGGCCAAGAGTCCAAGGATCTTAAAATTTCACTTGACCCAGGGGTTTTCTTAAATTCCAAAAGTCATGTATTTAGTTAATGTTCTCATGAGAGGAAATTCATGTTGGAGGCATGGAATTCCCTACTTGTTGACTAGTGAATGGAAATCGTGCATAAAGTAATGCTTTTCAGACACAATTGGAACTGGTCAAAGAGAAATATCTCCATCTCACCTAGGAGGGGTTTTTACTTCAAAGAATTTTGCTTCAGGGTATTTTGTTTTACAACCCTGGCTGACTAAAACTGTATTCTTAACGCCATTAGTATAAAGGATATGTGCCTCTGCTAGCAGAGTTGATGTGTCACCTATATTGCTAAGAAGATAATAGACACAAAACCAATGGTAACCAGCCATAGCCAACAACTACATTAAATATTACTGTTCAAAAGAATTTCCTTTTGGACTTATGAACAACTGATCGATATATACAGAGAGCACAGACTTCATGAAGATCGTGATCACTGGGGATGTGACATAGGTTTATAATCTCTGCTCCATGCGCTTGGTCATCTTGAGTGAAAACGAAAATCTGATGAATGCACACTACATGTCATAATCTAGGAGTTGTTACTTCAGGAACTGATGTAGTCTACCAGTGTGAAAATTTTCACACATTACCAAGAAGGGTTATTTTACCTCCCACTCAAACGATTTCGTCCCTGCAGCATTAGTTTTTGTGAGAAAATATAAAGTCAGATACATTTTGAATGCAGCTCATATATATGATGAGATTCTTTTATTTTCCATCTACCAATCTGTTCACAAGGTTTTAGTTGACCCAGGGTTACAGAAGAAGACATGCCCAAGATGCAACACATTGGGATTGAATCCAGAACCATGTGATATGTATCTGTATATACACCAGAAACATTGCCTGCATCCTTTTTATGCCTGCTTTTCCATGCTTGTATGGGGTGGGCAGACTCTCTCCAACATTGTGTTTTGCCATTTGTCGTATTTCTTTGTCATCTCTTTTATGAGGTATAATTTCTTGAGATCAGTTTTCAGCTTTTCTCTCCATGTCTTCCTTGGTTTTTGACAGTTTCCTTCCACTTGGATATCCTTGCATTTCTTTACCCATCTGTCATCATTCATATATATCACAGGTCTATACTAATGTAGTCTTTGTTCTTGTACACTATACCTGATTCCAGTTATGCCCATTCTGTCACTCATCTCATCTATACAACATCATTTAGGCATGCTACTATTATACTTCCAGCGTTTGATGCTTGCTTCATTTCTGTACTATCTTTACACGGCCTTTGCTCAAAGAAAGAACCCCCTTGTTGCTAGCAGAAGTAATAGCACCGTGAATGTTTCCCATCCTCTCCTTATTATGGCTATCCTGGTCTATAATAGAAAAGAATGGTCTATAATGCTGCACATTAAAATTTAACCTCAAACCACATAGCTACAAGTTAAGCTTCTTAGCCATAGTCTTTTCTGTATCCATATTTTGACACATATATTCTTTTATGAAGTTGTTGAAATTTAACTAAACCTACAATGTCATTCCTATCTATGTTGTTTTTTCTTAATTCATAAGTTTATTTTTAATATTCCACAGTGCACTTATAATCACTAATACTTGCTCACCCAAATCTTATTAATCTTAACCTTAATTTTCTATTTTACCATTGAGAGAAAAAAAATGCCAATAATCTAATAAATATTTCTTCAGCTTCTTGTAACACTTTGTAGAATAAAAACACTTGAGATTGTTTTGAATAAATTTTCTATTTTTATTTTATCTTATTGTTTCTTTTTTTTACCAAATTAACACAATAGTCTTTGATAAAACAGAAAATGATTTGAAATTGAACCAAAAGCCATCCTGAAACTGATAGATTTTTATTTAAAAAAAAAATATTAGTTTATTTTACAAGACAAATGTTTGATGATAGGAATATTATCTTGAGATAAAAGACCTGTTGACTTCCTTCATCAGCCCCTATCTAACCCTTGTTGGCGTCGTTGTCATCATCATCATTTAACGTCCATTTTCCATGCTGGTATGGGTTGGACAAATGTATTACAAAATTAAAATAACCACTAAAATTATCATCTGTTGTATCAGGAACCCGAGTTTAATTTTCATTTTACCTTTTAAAATATTTCATTCTTTTTATTTTTATTTTGAGTCAGATTTATTTACCTATCTTTTGTTTTTGCTTTTGTTTTCTACAGGCCTTAAGACTTGTCGACCTGGAATGAACCAAAGTCTTGACAGGAGGACTTTGCCTCAAATATTTAGTGGGAAAAAGAATTTAAGCATTTCTTCTCAACATGCTCACAAACTGGATACTGACACTCACTGTAATGATATAATTAATTTAAAATCTGCCCAGGCCCTTTGCCGGAATTCTGAATTAGCAGCCCAGTCTCGGAGTTTACCAGTCAAGAACAGTTTCACCACCTACAGTAAACCTTTACCAGCGATACCAAAGCTACCATATTCCTAGACTTCTTAGACTTGCACTAGCAAGAAAATATTCAGGTAACAATGATAAAAATATTTTGAATATTCAGCAGACTTTAAAACAAAAAAGACAAAACATTATTTTCATGTAATTAGAGACCTGATTCCAACAAATCTACCTAAAAACATTGTATAACTATACAATTTAACAACCCCTTCATTATGTATTCTGTTTCTTATTGAAAATAAGAAAATGTTTTTCAACCATTTTAACATTAAGAAAAAAGTTCTAGAGAATCTGTTTTGAAATGTATATTAGGGAAGTCTAAAAATAAATTATAAATCTTCAACAGGCAAAAAAGAAAAAAAAAGAAAGAAAGAAAGAAGGAAAAGAAACATTAGAAAAGAAATTGTCCAAAATTTCTTCAAGTTATCAATTATAAATTCTACTCAAAATTGGAAATGCACTAAAGAAAAAAAAACAAAAACAAAAGGAAAGAAAAAGATTGACATGTGCAGGCTTCAATATAGATTTATTTAAATAACTAAGAAACTTGTAAAAAAATGTTTGAATCATTGTCCATTTTATAAAATTTAAACTTTTCAAGTATTTAACATTTTCTAATTTTCAGAAATTTGATGTTTTGCTTGTTAAAAAAAAAATTGTAATTAATCATATTTGACATTGTTTTATAATGAACTGATATTCAAATTACTACTACACTAATTGACTTAACATTATTTATTAACAACCATTACATACATATTTGACTCTTCTTGGTGTTAAATCAATCTGATGGTTTACTGGTAAGTCACAATACTTTGGTATTTGTGACCATCCATTTGTTCAATGAAGAGTATCTCCACTAAAGGGATTTTCAACAATAGATAAATTTCCTTCTCATATATGGACCCTGTATGAAAAAAAAAACCCAATTTGATAAGAAAAATTATCAATTGAAAGACACAAAAATGAACCAAAAACAATTGACTTATATGATTTATATCTTCAATATTGATTTAAACAAATGTTGTGGATATGCATGTATATTTGTGTATATTTATACCAAAGCTATTTTTTATTAAAAAGTTTCAAAGTTCTTCAGTGCTGTCATCAGTTTTAAATTTTAAATTTAATAGCATGTAGCTGACTGAAAAGTAACTCTCATAATTGTGGTTATTTTAGAGGTAAATGATGGAAGTTATGTAGATTGGCATATTTCATTTTCTGGCCCTCACTCTTCGTGGTGTTGGTGGTGGTGGTGTTGGTGGTTGTGGTGATGGTGATGATTTTGGTGGTGGTGGTAGTGGCAGTCAATCTTCCAATCAAAGTGAGGAAACGTTTACCTTCATTTTTTTATGTTGCAGATATTATCTGTTGATTACAACTCCTGACAAGAAGTGTCAATGTTTTTCAGTGATGGGGGTTAGATTTTCAGCTTAGAATCCACAGAGCCAGAACAGATACAGGCAACCTGTCAAGCACTCTAACAATTCTGCCAATTCACATTTCTTTATTAACCCTAAAAGGATGAAAGGCAAAGTTGATCTCTGTGGGTGTTTAACTCAGAGCACAGAATGTTGGAACAAAAACCTCAAAGCATTCTGTCCAGCTCTCTAATGACACTGCTGATTCACCACTCGTATTTTTAGTATTTGACAAAGAACATGGTTTGTTAGATACCATTCTGTGAAAATCATTTTTTATTCTTTTCCTTACCAAAGTACACAGTTATCCAGTAGATGTTAAGCATGACTAAAAGCTTAAAAAGATTGCTTCACAATTATAATGTTTGTGGAATCTTGGACTGTAGCCTCAGTTTGACTCATACTTGAGAATAGAATCGCAGACAGAAACGGGGAGGAATCTCATCTGGTGGATTGTACCTGTCATTAAAAAATCTTGTCTTGTTCCATAATGTGTCACACTAATTCAGCCCCAAAATTGCCATGACCCTTTAGCATTCAGATTACTCTGTTAAAGTTAAATGTAATGCTTCTTTATTCACATTGTTTTGAATTAATCATGCATTACCTTCTAACCCTGAGATTTCAATGATGTGATTGCAAATTTTTAGAATGACATTGTAGGCTAGTGTAAGAGGCAGTTTGAACATAAAACAAGTAGAATATCTGAGCTGGATATGGTTGGATTAAATGCTAAAGAGTTAAATGTAGCCATGATTGCGGAAATACTCAACTATTTACATGTTGATTCAATGAGTTGGTAGTTCACTTAATTGAACAACTTACCGATCCTCATTGAATCAAATGGTAGATTGATCCAACATCTTCATGCACTGATTTCTCTGAGTTAAGGCTCATTTTCATTTTTTCATTTATTACTGGAGTTTACATGCAATACTTACTTATAATCAGTTTTAGAATTCTACTTAAAATAATTTTTTTTTAATCTGGTGACACTGTAATATTTTAATATCCTTTAAAGATATGTGAAGGATCTTGTTTCCAAGATATGTGGGCTATTTGTGGAAGTGAAGCAATTGCCATTGACACATTAGACATCGTAGAAATCTCAACAGCAACACAGACGATGTAGTGTAGATACATAAATTTACTAGGTAAGTATATTTTTCATGTTCAGGATGCTTTCATATCCTGCTTTATGACTTCAAATGCACAAACAGACAAATGCACATGCTAACACTCATAAGTGCATGCATATGTATATGTGTATATGTATATGTGTGTGTGTGTGTGTGTGTCTATATATGTATGTGAGAGTTTCTTTGATGGTTCATTGAATGTATGTATGTTCATGTATATATATATATATATATATATATATAATCACACATATATACATTCAGTGAACTATTAAAGGAGCTCTCACACCTATGTATGTATGTTAAATACAAATGTATAAGTGTGTGTGTGTGTATATATATATGTATATATATACATACACATATATATACTTATGCGTGTGTGTGTGTATGCATACATATATATACATAAAAAAATTTTTTATAAAAGTATACACCCTATTGTATTTTGTTGCTCCTTTCTCCAATTTGTTTTACCAAACTTATGTATGTTAATTTTAAATAATTCAAATTTTGGGGTTGATTCTCCTGCATTTGCTTTTTTATATATATTTTGATTAGTATTAGTCATTTAGGTAATGACTGTTCCCACCACTTGATGTAGTTTTAAATGATAACAATTTCTTGCCTAAGTGCTTCAAGTTTGCTAATAAATACTATTGTATGTGTTAGCAAGCTTTTAAATTTTCATACTACAAACATCTGAGTATTTCCCACCCGGTTATTCTTTTTAAGTTACTATATCTCTCTGCATTTATTCAGAAAAATCCTGTATACTTCTCTAGTCACCAAATATCTACATTAACATTTATATTATGCTTCTTGAAAAGGTCTAAAAAAAAATCAAAACTTGCCTGGAATTATCACTGAACTGCTAAAAATCAAACTCACTCAGCACTGCCTTTCATTTTTAATTACAATTTATTTGTGTATTTTATTGCATCTTGCATGCTTGTATCCACTTTGCTATTAAGTTTTATGCAGCAAGCCAGTACAATGACTTGTTAATTTAGGCAGAGAAAAAAACAAAACAAAACAGAAATAACACAAATTCTCCTCTATATCAGGCCAATGAATCGGCTAAAATAAACGTCAATTGTATTGGATAAATATTTCTCTCGATTGTTACCTATCAATGAATATATATATATATATGTATATATATATATATATAT
>NC_068994.1:39574570-39580027 GCF_001194135.2 Octopus bimaculoides | reverse complement strand
TATATATATATATATATATATATATATATATATATATACACACATATAGTACATTTATGTGTGTGTACACACACACACACACACAACATATATGTAAAAATATTCTCTTACTGTTTTTACCTTTAAGAGTTAAAAATACGTTTCAAACAATCCTTATTTTTTACATTGTGGTGAGTCAAAAGTTTTGCAATATTTGCATACCTGCTAGTTTGTGACATATATCATGTGATCAAAGCAGTTCAAGCTATGGAAGGTATCCACTGAGGTGGTAGTAGGTTTGCTGACACAGTGTGCATTACTTCACTCTGTATGTGATTTGAAAACTGCACAGATGAACATGCAATGTAGTTTAATTCAGGAACTTATGCTTTACAAGCTCAAACTGGGCTGTAATTCAGTGGAAGCAACCAAAAGCATTTGCTGTGTGAAAGGTGAAGTTGCAGTTGATCACAGTACAGTAACCAAACGGTTCAAAGTATTCTGCTTGGTTAACAAGAATCTCAACAATCAGATAGAACTAAAACTATATAAGGAAACTATAAGGAAGACAAATCTTGCCGCAAAACCTGTCCAACTCATGACAGTACAGGAAAATTAAATATAAAATGATAATGATGGTGGTGGTGGTGGTGGCAGTGATGGTGGGGGTGATGGTAATAGCAACAGCAGTGAAGATGGTGTTGGTGTTCTTAATGTTACATAATTACATTTTCAAAGCTGATAGTAACCAACTATACTTTAATTACTATAGATGGCAATGACCTGCTGTCTAAAGGCAAGGTCAGGTAGACCGAAAACTGTGGGCTCTAAAGTTGTGCTTTGTCATAAAGGCAAATCTTGCAAGTAACAGTCACAGAGTATCAGACGAATTCAGTATCTCACAGATGTATGCCATTGTGTATCAAAAATACCCAGCCTTGGCTAACGGAAAGTGAACCCTTCTGCAGGAAGACAACACAAAACCTCATGCCATTTGAACAACCTTGAGTAAATGCCAGGAACTTGAGGGAAGTGAACTGATGCCACATCCAGCATATAATCAGGACCTAGTTCCCTCGGAGTTTTATTTGTTCTGGTCTATGGTACACTTCCTGCATTCACAACACCTCATCAACCAAGAGTAGGTGGAAGTTTCAGTAAAGGAGTTCTTTGCTTCAAAGAGCAAGAAGCAGTATCAGCACGGGGATCAAAGAACTGGCAGAAAGGTGGTTTCAGAGGGTGCAACACAATAGCCTCTACTTTGAATGCTAGGCTGCTTTCATTGCATCTTGATGAATAAAGCAAATAAGTTAACAAAATATTGCTAAACTTTTGACTCAACACAATATAAAAGAAATTTAGTGTATTGTGTGAATATATTATCAAGATAGAAATGAACTGTTAAGCGGGTCACTGCGTGTTATTAGACATAATTAGCAGTGTCAATGGTAAATTATAAACATGATCTTTCAAGCAAGGAAAAACCTTTAAACTATGTATATAAAGTGTATTGTCTTAACAGGTGAATCACAACAAGTCATTGTCATCTATAGCTATTAAAGTATAGCTGGTTACTATCAGCTTTGAAAATGTAATTATGTAACATTAAGAACACCACCACCACTACCATCTCCACTGCAGCTGCTATTGCTATCACCATCACCAACACCACCATTATCATTTTATATTTAATTTCCCTATACTGGCATGAGTTGGACAGGTTTTGCTGCTAGATTGGCCTTCCTTAGAGTTTCTTTATACAGCCTCAGAGAGACATTGACATGAACATAGTGTGTCTATTCTACAACTGCAATATATATGGTACAATAATTATGTAATATTGACAATGCAGAAAAAAAAATAATATAGATTACAGGAAAATTATTACCTGATGAAAGCTGAAATGAAACATAAGAATTGAAAGAACTGATTATGCAAAAGTAAAACTAGGCATGGATATTTGCGGTTAAAAACTTCACTTTGATAACCACATGGTTATAAGTTCACTTCCACTGCATGGGATTTTGGGCATTGCTGTTTAAGTCATTCAATCATTGTAATGTTCCATGCTGGGGCACTGCCTTGAAGGGTTTTAGTCAACTAAATTGACCCCAATACTTATTTTTAAATCTGGCCCTTATTTTGCCAACTTCTTTTGCTGAACCAAGAGAATGTAAACAAACCAACACTAGTTGTCAAGTGGTGGACAGGGAGTGGGATAAACACAGGCACAGACACACACACATACATGACAATTTTCCACACAGTTTCCATCCACCAAATCCACTCACAAGGCATTGGTCATCCCAGATCTTTAGTAGAAGACACTTTTCCAGGGTGTCACACTATAGGAATGAACCTGAAACCACACGGCTTCAAAGTAAGTTTCTTAACCACACAGTCATTCCTGCACCTATATCTCCGTATTAAGCTCGAAACTGGGTTAAAAACATGATCAGAGTTTAGATTTCCATTTATGCTATTTGAATTAGGAAGATAACATAAGAAAAGTTTAAGGTGACAGATATACAAGCTAAGTGTGGGTTAGAAGGAATATAAGAGATATATTTAGGTCTAGCTGCGTGATTAAGAAGCCTGCTTACCAACCATCACAGTTTGAGTTCAATCTCAAAGCACAGTACCTTTTACTATAGCCTCAGTTTGACCAAAGTTTTGTGAGTGGAATTGGGAGAAGGAAACTGAAAGAAGCCTATTGTATGTGTTGTGTTTACATATATATATTAATGTGTGTATGAGTGCATGCTTGCATGTGCATGTATGTATGTGTGTGTGTGAGTGCGTATGAGTGTGTAAGTGTGTATGTTTATGTTTCCTTGTATTGATATTGTGTGGTACTTGTAAATGATTGGCTGTGTCATATAAGCAGTCATGCATTTCTAATATCCTGTGAAAACATCTCTGGTCATGGAAAAATATTCCTTAACATGGAAGCAAATGAGGGATCGAGGCAAGCATAGAAAAGTGGATGTTAAAAGTAAGATGATGGTGATGGTGATGATGATGATGATGATGATTCATTTGAAGACATGATGACTGGATAAACTGTATATTAACCATTTTAATACTTGATTCTTACATAGGCACAAGGTCAGAAGTGTTGTAGGAAGGGAACAGTTAATTAAATCATCCCCCAGCACTTGAAAAGTGCTATTTTTATTGACCCTGGACAAAAGTTGACCACAGTGAGATTTGAACTCAGAAAATAAAGGAACATAATAAAATCTGCCACCCTCTTTTAACATCAGCTGAGCTCAAGTCAGCTACGACCAAAGCAGATCAAAGATCAAAACATATCCCAACCATGACCTCACCACCCTGACTGATTCTCAGGTATTGCATATTTAAGACATTATCTGATGTGTCCTTCATTTTTCATAATGTTTGGATCAAAAGTACTCTAGTTATGGTCATGTCAGGTATTTCTTGCAGATAACAGATATTTAGGTTTACATTGTGGAGGCGCAATGGCCCAGTGGTTAGTGCAGTGGACTCACGGTCATAGGATCGCGGTTTCGATTCCCAGACCGGGCGTTGTGAGTGTTTATTGAGCAAAAACACCTAAAACTCCACGAGGCTCCGAGAGGGGGTGGTGGTGAACCCTGCTGTACTCTTTCACCACAACTTTCTCTCACTCTTTCTTCCTGTTTCTGTTGTGCCTGTAATTCAAAGGGTCAGCCTTGTCACACTGTGTCACGCCGGATATCCCCGAGAACTACGTTAAGGGTACACATGTCTGTGGAGTGCTCAGCCACTTGCACGTTAATTTCACAAGCAGGCTGTTCCGTTGATCAGATCAACTGGAACCCTCGACGTCGTAAGCGACGGAGTGCCAACAACAGGTTTCCATTATGAGAGAGAAAGCATTGTGTGATGTGATTTGTGAAAGATTTTGGCTGCTATTTACTGTTAGACGAGTAACCATGGAGAGATGATTTCATTAGTTTCAAATCTTACTTGTTGCTGTTATTGTTGTTTAACCTCAGGTCAACCCAGATCAACCACGCTTATGATCAAGGCCTTTCCAGATTTGACCAACCAGCCATTACATAAATCTAGGTCTCTGTTGTTCAGTATATGCTTCCTGCTTTAAAACGGTTAAATGTGATTTTGGAGAGATTTATACTGTAGAGAGTTTTCATCTGTTGGCTGAGCAACCACTGCTGAGTTAAGATTAGAGAAATTAAGGTCGTATGTTTATACAGCTGCTCTTGAGAAATCTATGAGGGTGAATAAATGTTGCACTGCAACAAATTAGAATTCTTAGCTAATTATTTTTTAATCTATAACTTAATCTGTATATAAGTACATGCATAGCTACATGGATACAGTCTGCTTTAGTGCCGTCTACTGAAGCCTCAAATTGATTTGTGCTTAGTGAGTGAAACTGACATATGCAGAGTGTAAGGAAACTTATAATGTATATGTATATATCATCATCATCATCGTCGTCGTCGTTTAACGTCCACTTTCCATGCTAGCATGGGTTGGACGATTTGACTGAGGACTGGTGAACCAGGAGGCGACACCAGGCTCCAATCTGATTTGGCAGAGTTCCTACAGCTGGATTCCCTTCCTAACACCTATATGTATATCTATATCTATCTATCTGTCTGTCTGTTTGTCTATCTGCCTTTCTGTCTACTTATCTATAGGCGTAGCTGTGTGGTAAGAAGTTAGCTTCCTGACTACAAGGTTCTGGGTTTGGTCCTACTGCATGACACCTTGGGCAAATTTCTTCTAATAAAGCCTCAGGCCAACTAAAGCCTTGTGAGTACATTTGGTAGACAAAAACTGAAAGAAGCTCATCATATATATATATATATTTATATATATATATATGCATATGTATATGTATATATCTTTGTGTGTGTGCGTGTGTCTTTGTGTCTGTGTTTGTCCCCCAACTCATCGCTTGACAACCAGTGTTGGTGTGTTTACATCCCTGTAACTTAGCAGTTCAGCAAAAGAGAACAATAGAAATAGTAGTAGGCTTAAAAAATAAGTCCTGGGGTCGATTTATTCATCTAAAAAAAAAAACCTTTCAAGGCGGTGCTCTATTATGGCTGCAATCAAATGACTGAAACAAAATAATAAAAGAATATATATATATATATATATATATATATATATATATATATATATATATGTAAATATATCATATATGATGGACTTTCCCATCACATTCAATGTTTGAGGACCCAACAAACTACACTTTCTCTGTTAGTCATAATGCTTATCAAATATGACATTTGAATCCAGCCAACGAATTGCAAAGAAGCTCAGAGATGGTGCAAGTATGAAGATTATGGTCAGTGCAGGTGGTATATTTGCAGCCACTTTTCTCCTTTGCTTTGTGCCACTAAGCCTGTTAATGCTGGCTGAAATAAACTCTCTTATACCATTTTGACACAATGATCCCCATCTTATATATATATATATATATATATATATATATAT
>NC_068994.1:39567419-39574144 GCF_001194135.2 Octopus bimaculoides | reverse complement strand
CTCTGAGTGGTTGGCGTTAGGAAGGGCATCCAGCTGTAGAAACTCTGCCAAATCAGACTGGAGCCTGGTGTTGCCATCCGGTTTCACCAGTCCTCAGTCAAATCGTCCAACCCATGCTAGCATGGAAAGCGGACGTTAAACGATGATGATGATGATGATGAAATATATATAAGTGTGTGTGTGTATTATATGTATGTGTGTATGTGAGAGTCTATGGGAATGTTTACATTGCATCTTCATGAAAAATATTGAGCAAAATATTGTGACATTATGTTGACATTCCCTGTTAACAAATCATCCTGTAGTTCTATTTTGTTAAAGACAAGAAGAAGAAAAACAATCCATTACTTGAAAGACAGGTGAGGTAGGGTTAGTTACAGGAAGAACATCGGACTTAAAAACAATGCCTCAAGACATATTCATCCAACCCATGCATGCATGGAAAAACAGATGTTGAACAAACAAGCAGAAAATCCTAAAAATGAGACAAATGAGTTCAGGACATTTGTAGAAGTCTATGCATTAGAAATGTCAATTATTTCAAGATGTCAAAAAAGAATTATAGAAATAGTTGGTTATTTATTTATTTATTTATTTATTTGTTTTCTTTCATTAAAACTATTGTTGAATGGAAAATATAAATTTCAAGGAAATAAATATTTCTAGAGATTTTATTTCTTCATTTATTTCACTTTTCAATATATGCTTCGATAATTTTGTATGACTATAAACATTCCCATTTTCGAAGATAAAATATATCCAAATTAAAAGACAATTGAAAAATTTAAATAATTCTTATTCTAGTGTAGATATATATCTGTGATATTTTGAATTAAGCATTCTTTCTGGTATCACACTGAATTCTGTCAATCAATCAAGTGTATATCTATTGACTATTCTTCTGGAAGAAATATATAAATGACTGACATTTCATCAAGAAATATGTTTTATATATATGTCTGTGCATTGCTATATAATTATATTATAATGTTTAATAATGGTATATGTGCTGCACCTTAGATTTGTCCAGGACTGGGCCTTAGTTTTGCAGGTATTCACGTAAACTAAGTTTTAATGCCCTCAGAAGTATAATCTTTGAAAGTTTCAGGTGTAGGAGTGGCTGTGTGGTAAGTAGCTTGCTTACCAACCATATGGTTCTGGGTTCAGTCCCACTGCATGGCACCTTGGGCAAGTGTCTTCTACTATAGCCTCGGACCGACCAAAGCCCTGTGAGTGGATTTGGTAAACAGAAACTGAAAGAAACCTGTCGTATATATGTATATATATATATATATATATATATATATATATGTGTGTGTCTGTGTGTATGTTTGTGTGTCTGTGTTTGTCCCCCAACATCACTTGACAACCGATGCTGGTGTGTTTATGTCCCCACAACTTAGCGGTTCAGCAACAGAGACCGATAGAATAAGTACTAGGCTTACAAAGAATAAGTCCTGGGGTCGATTTGCTCGACTAAAGGCGGTGCTCCAGCATGGCCACAGTCAAATGACTGAAACAAGTAAAAGAGTAAAAGAGTGAAGACTCAAATCTGTGAATGTAGTAACAAAGGGCTTATTACAACCTTATTAAATGTTGGACTAACAAGCTTATTTCACCTTTTACCTTTTATTTGTTTCACTTGCTGGACTGTGGCTATGCTGAGGTCCCACCTAAAATGTTTTAGTCAAACAAATTGACCCAAGAGCTTTTTGCTTTTCCTTTTATAGTCTGCTTATAGTTTCCTTTTATATTCTGTTGGTCCATATTGATAAACCACTAAGTTACAGGGATATAAACAATTCAACACCAGTTGTCAAGTGGTGGAGGTGGTGGGGTGGGGGTTAAACACAAAGATGCACACACACATACACTCACACATACATGCACATATACACACGGGCACACACACTCACACAGTAGACACATACATGATCATCATCATTTAACATTCTTTTTTTACCTGTGGGCATGGGTTGGACAGTTTGATGTGAACTGAACTGCAATTTCTGCTTTGATTTGGCTTCTACAGCTGGATGCCCTTCTTAATACCAAACACTTCATGCTCAAGTGCTATGTCATATATGCAGAAGATACTTACCCAAGATCCAATGCAATGAGATTAAACTAAAACTATACAGTTTCAAAGAAAACTTCTAAACCACAGAGCCATTCCTGTGATTATACTTTATTTCTTTTCTCTCTTATTGCAAAGATTCTAAACATTTGGGAAGCAACCCCAATCATGTGCTGCCCCAGATGACTTCTTGAGTTTTCAGTACCTTCAGCTGGCCAGAATTTTGCTTAGTAAGCACAGAAATATTGGCTAGATTTAATTTAGATTTCTACTATCACTAATAGGACAAACAGAAACATAAAAATATTATTAATTTATTTGGTAATGAGTGTAACAAAGCAATAATATAATTTATACACTACATACTAGCATGAAATACAGTTAAAACTGATAAGAGATAAAAATACGTGAATTGTGTTAAGGGTAGACAAGATATTTATATTTTATCAAATATAATGTTTTATTGTTGCATAAGCACGATACCATATTATCATATGAAGGTTTTCAGTCAGTATAACAAGATATATTGACATCTAATTATAAGAGAAACCCTTACAGAGAATTGGCTTAAAGGAATATTTTTCATGCATTTTTCCTTATAGAATTTTTGAAATTTTTTTGAAGAATGGTATTATTTTTTTTTACATTTGGTTTGTGTAACTTAAATGGAATTTCAGTATGAATTACTCTAAATTTATTATATTGATATGAAATACATATAAATGCTAAATATTGCTTAGTTTAACTAATTTTATAAATTACCTCTATAGAAATTTGAAGCAGTTGACACTGATTCTCGGCAATCTCTTTCCTCTTATTTAGATCAATCATTCACGAACATTAAAGGATAAAATTCAAAGCAAAATAGCTTTAACTAAAAGCAATACACATTTTCTATAACTATTGATTTCTGACATTCAAACCCAAATATAAAACTTACAAAGATCAAATTAATATTTTTAATGGAATTTCATTTGTACACGCAATATTTTTTCCTCATATCATATATATGTGCTTATAAATAAGCAACTATCTTTTGTCCTATGTGCAAAAATCATGATTTTTCTCATGGGGATATTTCTAAAGTTATAATCTTAATAAATGCTTTACAACATTTCTGGTTCAGCTCTAATGTGTGGTTGATAGTAAATTATCTGAACTTAATTCAAAAATGCCTGAATTCATATTTGGCATTTTGTATTACATTCTAAATCTCAATTCAAAACATAGAACATGAAATATATCAAACATATCATTAGTGTTAAATTTAATTAATTTTGTATATTTGTGTTGTATATCAGTTCACAAAAACCATATGGTTTGATTCTTGTGCCATTCATTTAGTGAAAGCATCTGTTATTACATTGAAGAACCAGAACAATTATTGAAGTGACAAAAGTGAGTCTAATCTGCTTTTAAATACTCTGGTTCTGTCTATAATTATAGACAGGGTCGCCACATTTAGGAATGGATCTGAGTTTTGCAATTTTATGCATGGAGAACATCCACATCAGCCCCATTGCAACAACAGAGTATATCTATAGATTTTAACCTGTATTGAATAGACAGATATAAAGTTCTGGTTGTTATGCACAATATCTCATTGTAGATGGAGAGTAAGGGATCAGCCATATTAGTTTCAATGTTGTGACAGAATTTCCTTAGCTGCTCATAGAGACACTGCCCATAAATTCACTATTACTAAGGGCTTAACTAAGACAAGGTGTTTATATCTTCCTAGAATAGACAGTGATGGCTAAAATCTGAAGATATATTCTATAGTTATGACTGTGCAACTGAACAGTTTTAAGTATAGAATATATTGGGTCATGCCACGAATAATGTGTTTTTTTTTATACTTCTTTTATTTTTCAGTTCTTTTTTAATCTAAAAAAATTCTCTCATTCATTTTCTACACTGCTCTTTCATCTATCTGGTAGACTTGCAAGGGCCCTCTTCCAAAATTCACTTGTCTGTTAAAATCGAACTGCACTCTTCAAACCTTGCACTAAGAATAAGTACAGGGCAAAATTACTACCTGCTTTTATAGCAAGTTGATGCAGGTAGTTTATCCCATCCCCTTCTAACTTTTAGTTCATGCAATTGAAGAAACTGCATTATTTATGGAATGACCTAATAGTACCTTAGGCAAATCTCATACCTTATAGCCCTGGTCTAACTAATGCTTTGTGAATGAATTTGGTAGACAAAAACTGTGTGGAAGTCCACAATATATATTTGTGTGTGAGTGTGTGTTTGTCTCTGGTCTTTTGTTTGTTTACATTCCTGTAACTAAGCAGTTCAGCCAAAGAGATTGATAGAATAAGTAAAAGATTAGAATAAAATAGGTACTGGTGTTGGTTTGTTCAGCTAAACTCTGCAAGACTGTAGTCCAGCATGGCCATAGTCCAATGACTGAATCAAGCAAAAGATAAAAGACAAAAGTACAATATAATATTGAAATGAAATAGTCAATGCACCGGTAATTTATTACTCAAACTAACTGCCAACAATGTGTTGTATATGCAATGCAAATCTGTCTATCCAGTTCACTTAATTCGTTAACAATAGAGAGTTTATAATCAGTGAATTAGTTAATGGCTAAAGAAATTACTCAGTCACTGATTAAATCCTAACGTAGAATTAGAAATAGTCGGGCCAATCTTTTTTAAAAAACATTTTATACATACAAGGGGATCCTGGCTTTAAAGGGTATTGTGAATGGCCTTGGTGAAGGCCCAACCTTCTGAGTTCTTTTACAGGGCTTAGAAAAATAAGTGTGTGAATCTGAGAGGGGAATATGTTAAATATTATGTGATCCTCCTGTATTTCCTTTTACCTACAGCCAGGAACTTTTCAGCACCCCCTCATACATACATACATGCACAACCACATGGTTCTGGGTTCAGTCCCACTGTGTAGCACCTTGAGCAAGTGCCCTTTGCTATAACTTTGAGCCAACCTAAGCCTTGCGACTGAATTTGGCAGATGGAAACTGAAAGAAGACCACCATATATATATTATATATTTATGTATGAAAACATATGTATGTATATATGTATGTGTACACACACGCATACACATATATATACCGGTAAAATATAATTATTCTTCCTTAAAGATATTAAGTCTATGGTTAATATTAAGTTTTATATCATCGACTGCTAAAACATCATTAGCAACTTTACCTATCTATATCTACCTCTTACAATAGAAAACTTGTGATTAATTAAAAAAATCTACCAATAGCATCAATTAAGTTAGTTCTCCATTGACCAATTAATTCAGTGAACAGACAAACTTATATAATTTGTACAGTAGAAGTTGGGTATGTATGTGATTAAATCTTAACTGAAGTGTACATAAATCAGAATCAATAGGAAGGTCTCTAGAGATGGCTATCAAATCACTTGGTTTTTAATTAGATAGAAAAACAGTCTATATTATTAATGAAATTGGTAATGTAGCTATTACTGGCATACAACATTGATATCTGCTATTGGAAGTTTTGACATAGACGGGTGTTTGTTGTCCCAAAGATTTGTCTCTCTCTTCCTCACTCATTCACTCATTGTCTCTCTATCTCTCTCTCTCTCCCTCTCCCCTTCCCCCATCTCTCTCCATATCTCACTTCTGAAAACCAGCCCCTTATTATTATTATTACCATTATTATTATTATTATTATTACTATTATTATTATTACTATTATTATTATTATCATTATTATTATTATTATTATTATTATTATTATTATTATCATTATTATTTTTATTAATATTAATATTATTGTTATTATTATTGTTATCATTATTGTTTTGGCTTTGTATTTTGAGCCTAATTTAATGATGATTTATTTGATTTCAAATTTTTCTTCTTCCTCCAATCCCATCCTCACTGAATAGCTGCCGTTTGATGTTTGCAGTTCACAACAGGATTGTTAGAGCCATGACTGCCTTGCAGCAGCAGCAACAGTAGCAGTAGCAGTGATGACAGCTCCAACAGCTGCCTCACCAGTAGTAGTAGCAGTAGTAGTAGTAATGTTGCTCTTGTTGTTGTTGTTGGTGGTGGTGCTGATGGTGATGCTGATGCTAGTAGTGCAGATGTTGGTGATGCTGGCAGGGGCAGTAGTCATGGTAGTGGTTGTGGTGGTGGTGGTGGTGGTGGGGATATTACTGATGGAAATGGTAATGGTGGTGGTTGTAGTAGTGGTGGTGGTGGTGGGTGGAGTTAGTAGTAGTAGTAGTAGTAGTAGTAGTAGTAGTAGTGGTAGTAGTAAGAGTAGTTACCATTAAGCATTTTTGTTCTATCAAATTCCATTTTATTTGAACTATAAACAAAATTTGCTTTACTTGAACAACAGTCATTACCAATAAAATCAAACAGATTCAACCTGAAAATGGCTAGGTAGATTTGTCCAAAACACAGCTCAGGGAAAACAAAAATTACACACAAAAAACCCCTCAAAAATACGATGGAGAAACATCATTCTGTTTTCTCTTTATCACTAGCATTCTTTCTCACTCTCTTTGTTTTAATACCTCTTTCTTTCTCTCTCTCCCCATCTCTCTTTCATTCTTTTCTCCTTTATTCCATTGCTAACTTATTTATGGTCAGTGCCTCGATATATATATATATATATATATATATA
>NC_068994.1:39564558-39567280 GCF_001194135.2 Octopus bimaculoides | reverse complement strand
TTTATTATCCCTAGCAACATGATTGATTATCCTTGGAAACCTGAATCCCTGATTTTTCCAATTTTGATTTTCGTGCAAGTTTTATTTAACTGAGAGATGGATGTCAGTGTGTCTAAGTCCAGTGTTTAGCTAACCAGCCAGCCAGCTAGCCAACCAGCCATCCATTGAGCAGTCCAGCAGGAAAAGTGAATTTACCCCCCAATGTGAAGCTGAAGCTTCATTTCACAAATCCATCCAGTAATCTTTAGCAGATTTGAAGTGTCATAAAAAAAAAAATATTGCCTGAATATTTAATACAGGATATGGCTCTCTAGTCAAAGATTGGCAGCATTGATAAAAACAAAAAACTGAATAAAGAAAGAAATTTATAGATTAGTCATTTCTCATTCATCAAACCCCCTGTAAGAGTATAAAATGCTTCAGTTAATTATCAAGCAATGTTAGTGAAAATGTCCCTAGAAAAACAGTAAACATTCTATCTGTGCCCTAATGTGAGGTAGTCCTGTTCACAGATCTCGTGCTGCAATAACAGTGTATTGTTTAAAGTGTGTGGATTAAAACTGCAGTTTTATAGCTGGATAGTCTTGCCAGTGATAATATCTGTAATGTGTAGTGGTGCTGAGTAATTTTATATTACTGTGTCTGTTTATCTTAGCTAAATCACTCATCTCTTATGCCACAGAGTAATAAACATTAGTAATCCCCCACCCTATGGCTACTTCCTCCTCTGTCCATCTTATTGAAGTTTGCCTTAAGTACAGCTTAAGATTCTACATTTTTTTTCTCTCATATAGTTTTTTCTTTAATTCTTATTTTGTTTCTTTTTTTTATAAGTTCTTGTTGATAAAGAAAAAATACTTTAGGTTGATGAATTTGCTGAGTGTATTAGTTAATCCTCACTGACTTGGCACAGCAATGTAAAAAAAATTGTATAGAGAATATTCTGCAATAAGCTGACGAACAAAAAATACTTTGTGTATGCTGAATTTGGGCCAACAAAGTCTCACTTCTGCTGGCAAGAGTAAAATTGACAATGGGGGCAATATGTTTGCAATTGAAAAAAAACAAAAAACAAAAAGGAATTATTCAAAGATATGATATAACATACCAGTCATGTGCTCTGATGACCAGTTAGTGTAAGGGAGATAATCATTTCTAGATGATATTTGGTGGGATTTGAAGTTTGAATTTTAAATTGAACTGCAAGGAAGATGATGCATAGCATATACATTTTTTCTTACTCATTACAAAGTTCTTAAAATTTCTAGTCATCAGCAATCCTGTTGAGTACCTTATCTGATTCCATTAAACTTAATTTTGCTTCCCTAACAAGATAAAGAAGAACTAAAATAAAATAAAATAAATTGACTCCTGTCAAGTTGATTCTTTCCTTTGGAATAGAAAGTAGAACAAACAACCAATGAAAGAAAACCTTATAATCTTGAAATGAATGAGCTATAAAGAAGTGGTTTCTTATCTTCTTGCTACAAAACCTTCAGAACTGAAGTTCCTTTCATATAGCAAGTATATGGTTCTCATTCTAGTTAATAACTGTAAAATCTTATTTTATTATTGGCATTGAAGTAGCATTTAAAACATCTACCACAATTTCTCTCTGGGTGAAGAATTGTAGATTTGTAAAACTTTAATTCACAAAGCCTGACTCTTATCTGTTGACAATTAAATATCACTAATGCATAAAGGAATAAGCCTGGTGAAATATTTTTAATTGATTAGTGTTCAGACATCAAATACAGCTTTGTTGTCAATAACTATATGCCTGTTCCATTGAAAGCAGAATATATATATATTAGGAAATGTATATTGCATACTTAATCTCACTATCGTTATGCATTGGTAAATCTTTTAACTATAGGCTACACTTCATATCCAATCATCGATTGCATATAAGGCTTTTGAGCCTTTGAGTATTCACTGTCAAAGTAGATTCCAATTGCAGCAATTTTAAACATAGTAGATCTCATTTTGAAATAGACAGTCAGTCAGCTATACATACATACATACATACACACATACATAAATATATACATACATACATACATACACGCACACACACGCATACTTTAAAAAAATTCAAGAGGACCCCATTAGTTACTGTACAAGTACAGATACATTTATAATGACTGGTTGAAATCCAATTATTATAAGCCAATAAAACTCACTTAACCTTCTTACATCAGTCATTCAGAATCTCTCCAATAATGATCTAGCTTTCTGGTAAATATCTAGGAAGATAATATTTGGGTAACATATTAACAAGCTATGAAACATACAATCTCTGAATTCATTTCTAGCTGGGATATAAGGCAAACTTAGTTATCATTGCTATTTAGGTTAGTTAGGAATGTAAAACATTCTCCATGAATTTCCACAAATGTAACATGAGAAGGAGAGTAAGGTTTACTAGTTATAATAATTGTAGAAGTATGAGATTCATATTTTATATGATAGTAATTAGACTTCTTAACTAATTAACTAATTATTTTATTATTTTTCAAACCTATACATCTCTCTGACACCCTCCCTCCATCCTTCCCCTCTCACTATATATAATATATACATATATGTATACACACACACATTCATATATATATATATATATATATACATGCATATATACATACACACACATACATATATATATTTTTATATATATATATAAATATATATATATATATATATATGTATGCATATATATGTG
>NC_068994.1:39563135-39564159 GCF_001194135.2 Octopus bimaculoides | reverse complement strand
ATATATATATATATATATATATTTATAGCAAATGAAAGGCAGATGGAATATACGAGAATTTATTATTAACCATGACAATTGTTTCGACACATCTAGCATTGATTACTTTTGGGTGGGACACTCAACAACTGGTTCAGTTGTTGAGCATCCCGCCCAAGAGGAGCCGATGCTAGATGTGTTGAAACGATTGTCGTGATTAATAATAAATTCTGGTATATTCCATCTTCTACAGTATTTGCATTATTTACATTTGACATATATTTGTCCTCATCTTGTTTGTTGTTAACACAACGTTTCGGCTGATATACTCTCCAGCTCTTATCAGATATCCTGGGGAAATTTCGAACCTAGGTTCTCATGTCTGTGTATGTGTGTACATTTATGTTCAGAAATGCAAGAAAAAACTGTGTTGTGTCAGAAAACAATTCAGTAAATATCATCATAATTTAGCATCCATTTTTCACAGGGTTGCATTGCTTCAGTTTCTGTGTTGGCATAGTCTTTGTAGCTGGATGTTCTTAACACCAACAACTTTACAGTGTGTCCTGAGTGTTGTTTTTTTTGTTTTTGTTTTGTTTTTCATGCCACTGGACAAGTGAGGTTGCCAGGGAAATTGCAAGACAAGAAAAAAATAGAAAAAAGCTCCCCTTGTCTGAGTGTGGATTTTTGAAATGAGGCGGTGGTTTTATGCCAGGTACAAGCACAAATATTTTGCTATTGAAAAGATATATGGTTAACCTGCATTATATAAGGGTGAGTGAAAATACCTGGGAAGATGAATGCAAATTGATGCAATAGGCGCAGGCATGGTTGTGTGGTAAGAAACTTGCTTCCCAACCACATGGTTCTAGGTTCAGTTCCATGGCATAGCACTTTGGGCAAGTGCCTTCTACTATAGTCTCAGGCTTACTGAAGCTTTTTGAATGGATTTTGTAGACAGAAATGAAAGAAGTCCATTGTGTGTGTGTATATATATATATATATATATATATAATGAATCCAAACAAAGAAGAACAAACATGAT
>NC_068994.1:39552090-39562090 GCF_001194135.2 Octopus bimaculoides | reverse complement strand
TATAGTTTTTATATTCATAGAATACAATGTATCTATACATACATACAAACATACATACAGACAACCAGACAGATAGACTTGCACACACACACACAGACGCACGCACACACGCACACACGCATGCACGCACGCACGCGCACACACACACACACACACACACACACACACACACAGAGTAACACAGCAGCAGTCATAAGAATAAGGTTTTCTCAAAACCAGAAAGAATACAGCTAATTAGCTTCTAATCATCAAAGGTATTGTGTAATTATGTAAAATATTTCTGAAGTGTAGCATGTAATACATACACATACTCAGGTGTGAATGAGTACATATATATTTATGTAAACATACATAAGTCAAAACATATAAATTCACAAATAACATTGACATCTGTATCTGCAGACATAAATATCAAATCTGATGATCTATGACAGTCTCCAGAAATGATTCTACATACTATAAACAGTTAAAGTTACTCATCAACTTCATGAGTAGCTGCTTTATGGCCATTTAAAAAATTTTGTTTGCTACTTATACACATACAGGCATAGCTGTGTAGAGTAGACATGCCCTTGTGATAAGAAGTTTTCTGTCAAACCTCATGTCACCAAGTTCAGTCCCACTGTGTGGCAATTTGGGGGCAATGAGTGGATTTGGTAGATGGAGGCTGAAAGAATGCCACTGTATTTAGCTGTTGAGACACAACATCCTTCAAAGCTTCCATGCTTCCTGAAATTCACCAGCAGTATACCTGATGCACCCTACCCATTTCATCATCCTATTTTTTCAAAGACTTATTCACTGTTCACTTCCTGTGCATATTCTATGTACTGTTCATGCAGTTTTGGTTACTTTTTCTGATGAATTGTACTGTACCTGAGCACTATATACAAGAAGCTCGTTGAGCAAAACATTAAATTTCACATTGCTCCAAACCATTTGGCTGTAAATGACTAACTCTGAAATGGACTGGCATCCCTTTCAGGTTGGTTGCTGTGATCTTGGTCACTTATATGCTATGAAAACTGGGTAACTGACCCTGTGAATCATAGGACTCAGAGACAGGGATTGATGATGATGATGATGATGATGGTAATGATGATGGTGTGACGATGACGAGGATGATGACGACAATCATCATCATCATCATAGCTGATTATTTTGAAATAATTTTATTGATTCTGGAAAGACTGATATAATAAAGAAGCACGGTCATACGAGGGACATTTGTTTGACAAACGTTTTGTAAAAAGCTCACTGATTGAAATGTACCAGTGATTTAAAGGCCCAGCTTCATGACTCAGTGTTATGTTGACTCTCCCTGAAAGAATACTCAGCCACATATGTGCAAATTCAGTGAAAATGTAGCTCAATTGATCAAACTACTGAATATGATGGAGATCCTTTTTTTAATCTTATATACATGCCAAAGATAGCAAGCTGGCAGAACCGTTAGAACACTGGGAAAAATACTTAATAGAATTTTATCTGTTTTTATGTTTTGAGTTCAAATTCTGCCATGGTCAATTTTGCCTTTCATCCTTTTGGGGTCGATAAAATAAGTACCAGTTGGGAACTGGGTTTGGTGTAATATACCTACCCTCTACCCTGAAATCAATATTATATACATGCCAGTATATAAAAATACGCACACACTCACACACTTGTATATATAATTGAATATATAAATCTGTATAAATACATATATATATGTATGTGTGTGTGTATATATACATAGGTGTATGTATGTGTGTTTGAAAGTGTGTGCATTGTGTACGCTTGCAAGCACATATGTATACACATACATTACATACAGGCATATATACATATAGACATAAAAACATTATAAACATACATAAATTTAAGCATGCATGCACTCATATGTGGATATGTGTGTACATATATACATATATGTGTGTGTGTGTGTATACATCTATGTGCTTCTGCATACAAACACATATGCACACATACATGCATTCATACTTGTATATAATAGAATACTTCATCAAATAAAACGAAAACAAAGTTTGAGAGTAAAGAGTATGGTGAAGGATGGTATTACTGTGGAACAGTGGCTCTTAACTGCTTTTGTTTACCCTCTCACCCATCTCCCTTTCAGATATTTGTAGAAGCTAATGTCCCCTACTTCTCCTTTATAAAAACGACAGCAGTTAATGACTCTAATTATAGAACTAAACTGGATTATTATGCAAGTTGAAAGTCATTATTATCTACTTGTTATCACTCATAGGTAATTAAAAAATTAGTAACTTTGATTCTAATTTATTTTTAAATAATGAATACAAACAAACTTGATTACTACAAAGCCAAAATTGTGTAAACTTAATGCATTTCATAAAAAAGAAACGTGAAAACAATTATTAAATCTATTTAATTTAATGGTTACCCTGAGCCAGAAAATAATTTGCTAATTTTTCATTATCAGGATCAATGTTTGACAAATGAAGTCTCCAGTTTGTTCTTCCACTTATTTGCAATCTACTTCTCTATAACTATTTGGTTAACAATAGCAATGCATCTCTGAATCATCTTGACCAAGAGTAAACAGTAAAATGAAAAAGGAAAAACACAGCTATGACCAGCACTTTTATTTCATACAAAAATTTGGGCTATTTGCTTGGAATCTTTGGCAACAATGCTTTATACTATCTTTACTGAAACTGTATCTGAATTTCAAGATCATTTTGTAAGTCAATCAGTTCTTCAAGTAGTTCATGGTGAGCAAAACTGCATTTGAAAGAAATGGATTATGGCTCCCTTTGGGTACTTTCAGTTCACCAAACTCTTTAGATTCGGTTATCAAATCACCTTTCAGTACCTCAAGATGGAAATTATAGCAGTGTAGATCAGTATCTAATATCAAATTACTATGCCTTTCATCTTTTCTGGGTCGATAAGATTAATACCAGTTATGCACTGGGGTCGATGTAATTGACTAGCCCCCCCTCCCTCCAAAATTTCAGGCCTTGTGCCTATAGTAGATAAGATTATTATTATTATGAAGGCAGCAAGCTGGCAGAATCCTTAGCACACTCGATGAAATGCTTAGCAGTATTTCATCCATCGCTATGTTCTGAGTTCAAATTTCACCAAGATCAACTTTGCCTTTCATTCTTTCAGGGTTGATTAAATAAGTACCAGTTATGTACTGAGGTTGATGTAATTGACTTACCCTTCTCCCAAAATTTCAGGTCTTGTGCCTATAGCAGAAAGGATTATTGTTATTGTTATTATTATTATTATTATTATTATTATTATTATTATTATTATTTTTACTTTAAATCTGCATCTTTGTTACAGTCACTTGCTGAGACACACCCAGTGTCCTGAGGCGAGTGAAGGATAAGAGATGTTACAATATGACTGAATGCTTGGGTAGTGGTGGTAGTGAAATATCTTCATGTAATACAACACAGACATTTAAATGGATAGGGTTTTTCTAAGGATGTGGGCAGTACTAGACAGCACAATCTTTTGGATTTCTCTGAGACATGGTTCTCCTGGGACCTTATCTAGATGTTTCTAACATCCTTTTTTTATCATGCCCAGGGCACCTACAATAACAAGAACAGTTCTTGTTTTAAGATGCCACATCTTTTGTATTTCAATTTCCAGGTCCTTATATTTAGTTACTTTTTGAAATTCCTTGACAGATATATTTTTATCTGTGGGAACACTGTTACTATTATTATTATTATTATTGTTATTATTATTGAAGATGTTGCACAGTATCCAATATTGTGATGTTGTAGATTGAAGATATTGTAAGTGCAGAAAATTTGCACTGTCTGTCGAGTCACAACAAGGAATTCAGACAGACAGTATTTTATGCAGTATGCATGCAGTTTCAAGTAAAGCCAAATTTTGCTACACACTGTGATCGTAGTGTATTTCTAAAGTGTCCAGATGTTTCTTTTCAAGTCGAGTGGTATTGATCCCAATGCTCCAATGACAATAGGAAAAAAATTGTTATTGTTATTGTTTTTTTCCTTCTGTCTTCAAATTTTCTTCCATTTCTCACCGAGTGTTTTCCATACACCTAGGGCAGAGAGACTCATTGTATGCATTCCCAGTTTACACAGGTAAAATATGTATTTAAAAAAAATTAATAAATAAATAAATTCATGAATGGATGTTATTTTCACAGCAATAATGCTCTTCTCAGTCCATGAGTCGTTCCAATTAATACAATTTTTTGCACTTCCTGTAGAGATGATAAGCCTGGTATCATTTTCAAATAGGTTTCAGTACCTTTTTTTTTATCATTCCTAGAGATCCTACAATCACTGGTATGGTAGTCGCCTTGAGGTGCCAGATTTTTTTCAATTTCCATTAGCAAGTCTTTATATTTACTGATCTTGTCAAATTCTTTCGCCGCTACATTGTGATTGCAAGGAATACTCATGTCAATTAATAAACATACCTTTTTTGTCTGATCTTTTATAATAACATCTGGTTTATTAGCTTTTATAGTTTTGTCGGTATTCACAGGGAAGTCCACTATTATTATTATTATTATTATTATTATTATTATTACTACTACTACTACTACTGATTGAGAGAGTAATACATGCCATCAAAGTGATACTGGGGTAAAATATACATAGCCCAGTATATCCATCAAGACTACTTGTCTGATAAGGGTACACAAGGCACATGCATCACAACCATATGTGCATGACATGATAAACAGCACATGACCTTGCAGGTGGGACCCAGTCAGAATTTTCTTTAGGCCAAGTAGATCTAAAAGGACCCTGCTCAAAAGGACCCTGAATAAGGGTTATTTGATGATGTTGAACAAACCACCCATGTTTCCAGAGGTGAATTATCCAAACCCTAAATAATTCCTCTCAACACATGGCTATGATGCTCCCTCGGCTATTTCTGCTAATGATCAGAGATACACATATTGTCAGCCACCAAAGGACATACTCAACTGGTTAAGGTCAAACGAGTGACAAGCAAATCTGTAGTATTGAGCAGAATATTTGCTGAAGACCATTTAATATACGAAGACAAAACATTTACATGATAACACTTCCAATCAGTTAAGATCAGAAGCCATGAGAGCTAGTGCCTGGTACTGCATCAGGGCATTTTATTATTATCATTACTATTATTATTATCATTTTTATTATTTGAAAATCTGTTGAAAATTACCTCTTTCAACAATAGTTTTAGAAAATGTCATTTTGTTGATAAAAAAATTTATAATTCCCTTTGCATTAATATGATTCATATTATTTCACTGCAGTTTTAATGTTCATTTCATTTAATTTCTTAATGGTGTGAAAGAGATAAGGGACATCCAGTAGTGTAGTTAACAAGGGAATGAGGTGAGATGGCAGTCCAGCCCAGGCAAAGTTTTATTAGGTAGCACTTTTGAATCTGTTGTATAAACTTGTATAAGCTTCAGTTTGGTGTCACATCCAGGAACTCAAGGGCTTTCCTGGGTAGTACAAACTCTAGCTACACAACTGGTCACATCAGTTCTTTAGATTTTTAGCTCCTTACATATATTTGAATCTCACAACTTAAAAAGCTCCAAAGTAATATCATAGAAGTCATAAAAAGTATCAGAGACAGTTTCCCCTTAAAAATGGATTGAAATTTGAAATATAGTTAAAGATGTTTTAATTTTTGTTCATTTTGATAACAGAGCATAAAAAATACCACTCCTCAATGAATAAGCTTTTAGCTAATTTTCTGCTTTAAGCCTTTTGTAACCCTATTTTTAATAAATTACATCACCTTTGTCTTCATTGAATTTTAAAAATAATCATGAATTTCAAGTGACTTTATATAAACTAATTTTTCATTGATAAGTTAGTGTCAGGAATATAAACTATTTTTTATATTTTTTTATGTTTCAGTCATGGATGTTCTTATATAAAATTTTAATGGGAGGTTTAAAATTAAACATTTTAAAGTAGGCTGCTTTTTCTTTTCCTTATGAAACCAGAGGTTGTTTCCTGCAGATTTGCATCACTTTTTAAGGGGAAACTGTCTGTGCAAAGTTTTATGTAGTCTATTGCTGAGCTGTTTTGCAGTTAAGTATTGCCAATGGTAATACAGTGAAACATGAAAATATTTGCGGCTCCTTCTGTTAGATGTGTCATAAATCCATGGTAAAATACTCTTCACTTCAACTGATTACTGAATGACATACATTGAAGAATGTTTTCTTTATACTGATTCTGATATAAATAATTGTTTCCATAATCAAATCAAGTGAATTTTCAGGTAGACCTTAAGAATTGACATGTACAAAGTGAAAGCCATTTTTGATTACTTACAAATTAGCAGACTTATTTGAAAAGTAGTAAGTGGTCATATTAATTTTATTATTCAAAGACAATAAGGTGGCAAGTAGGTAGAATAATTAACATGCTGGGAATAATGTCTGACAGCATTTTTTCTGTTATTACATTCTGAGTTCAAACTCCACTATGGTTGACTTTGCCTTTCGTTCTTTAAGGATTGATAGAATGAGTACCAGTTGAGCACTGGGGTCAAACAAATTAATGAGCACCTCCCAACAAAATTCCAGGCTTGTGCCTATAACTGAAAGGATTATTCAATACATTTGTTCTTTAATATTTACTGATATTTTATTTGAATTTAAAAGGATGTTTAAAAATAATTAAGGAGTTTTTATTTATTGGTCCGCTATTAAATGAAGGTATTGAATAATGAAACTATTAATGAATTTGAATAATCAATAGACAACACTTTTGTTTTCTCCATTTTGATTCTTAAGGTCTATGATATTAACTTTACAATGAACTTTACACTCGCCATTATAAAATATATAGTCTATCATCAATCATTTTAATCTCTTTGAGGAAGATTACTTATTCTGATACAGATTTAAATAATATATTACTCATTAATTTAGTTTATGATGGCATTGAATTTATTATGAGACTGAAAGTATTATAAAATACAGTTGCTGGACAATAAAATCCTAATCTTCAATAATTTTTAATTAGTTTTAATCAGTTCTTACACTGAATATTTAATTAACAAGAAAGCTTGTTATGGCAATCTTTGATAATAGTGTACCTCTTTTACTTTGACAAACGAGCTGATATCACATTGGTTAATAGTCACAGGAGAATTCTGTTTCCTTAATGTTCTGTGTTCAGCTTGTTTGTCATCATGGATGTTTTCTGATGCAATTAAAAATTATTTGTTTGTGTTATTGTCTTTCAATTTTGCTTTACTTTTGTTAAACTTTTAGCAAAAAGATTGTAAGCAATTTTACAATAAAGAAGAGATAAGAACATAAGATGATGATGATGATGAAGATGATGACCTTCCCATCTTAAACACCAGTATAAAAATGAACAGCAGCATAAAAAATAATTCAGCAACAGTAGGAAAAATAATTCAACAATAAGGCAAAAGTGAACAAAATAACACAAAAGCAAACAAGCTGGCCACTTCATAGTTAAAATAAAAGAAATTATCCTACTGATGCTGATCAAAGTGATATCAGCTATTGTTCCATAAACAGAAAGTGGATTGCTATTGTCAAAGATCATTTTCATTATAATTTATTCATGGTAGTGAATAAAGGAAATCAATTAACAAATAAATATAAGCATCCACTCACATTTATTACCCTCTTCAGTTTGCATAGTACCCTCAGGTAAAGGGACAACTGCAGGGTTTGCAGTATTATTTCCATAAAAAGCAGTGCAAAATTTTTAAAAAGTAAATTGCATTAGAAAGTAACTCAGAATGAAAATCAATCTATAAATCCTCTTTGTAAGTATGTATGTGTGTGTATTATATGTATATATATATATATATACATATTTGCATAATTGAATAAGATAGAGTCAACAAGAAGGAATGCACCTTAAATAAAATATATATATAATATATATATATATATATATATATATATATATATATATATGTACATATATACATACATACACAGACATTTATGTATATAGATGCAGGCGTGGGTGTGTGGTAAGAAGCTTGCTTCTCAACCACACAGTTCCAGGTTCGATCCCACTGTATGGCATCTTAGGCAAGTGTTTTCTCCTATAGCCTTGAGCCAACCAAGTCCTTGTGACTGGATTCAGAAGATAGAAACTGAAAGAAGCACATCATGTATACAGATACATACACACACACACACACACACACACACATATATGTATGTATGTATATATGCATGTATGTATCTATGTGTGCATGTCTTTGTGTTTGCGTCTCCTCACCACCATCATCACCACCACTTGACAACTAGTGTTGGAGTACTTACGTTCCCATAACTTAGTGGTTTGGCAAAAGAATAAGTACTTAGTTTAAAAAAATAAGTTATGGTGTTGATTTCTTCAACTAAAACCCTTCAAGGTGGTACCCCAGCATGGCTGCAGTCAAATGACTGAAGCAAGTAAAAGAAGAAAAAAGTATGTAAAAGAGTTGCTTGTTGGTTAGTTCTAATTATTTTAGTTTATAATTTAGTATGATATTCAATAGATTTATTTGCTAAAAAAAGAATAATAATCTTTAACTTTCAAGTAGCCTAGTTTAAAAAAAATTATAGTGTGCAGTCCTTAAAAGAAGCATGTCAGTCTTGTCGGGTAATGTAATTTACTACTTGTGTCTCAATCTGGCAACCCGTATTATTTCCCAGGTTGAGGAATTCCTTATTAGAGGAAACGTGTGTACACGAGAGGAGGCGAGAAAAAGACAAAGAGTGGTATGAGAAACAAGAGAGATACACAATGTCCCTAAGCCAGTGGTTCTCAATCATTCTTTGTCTATGTTCCCCTATTTTACTCAGATGGGCACTCATAACTATTCTATGTTTAAAAAATCCTATTATATCTTTATAACTAGACATTGTATTAAAAACTGCATAAAATATTGTATGAAATATTGTATAAAAATTGTATAAAATTGTGTATTGTATAAAAAAATTGCTAAAATATTTTGTGTTGTCGAAGTGTAACCTATATATTACACACAAATTTTAATAACAAAATCTTATTTTGATCCCTAAGGGTAATATAGACCCTTATTTAAGAACCACTGCCCTGAACTAACTGGACATTGAAGCTTATCTTGAGAGCAAAAGAGTGAACATTTTTTCACTGGACAAAATAGAAGGAACTGAGAAAATAGAAGAAAAAAAATTCCCAGTTATTTTTAATACCTATTATTTATATTTTTATTGTATGTCACAGTTAGAATTTCATTTTGATTATAAATCATATCTTAAATAAATTTGCCAAAAATATTGAACAAGAATATTAAGTGTAAAACTTACATTGACAGGTTTATTGCATGATACCATAAATCTATCTCTCACTGTATATATATACATACGTACATACATAAATACATATGCACACACACACATATATGTGTGTATATATATATATATATATTTATGTGTGCCTGTATATGTGTGTGGTGGGGGGGGGGTATGCGTGTGTGCGCATGCATGCATAAGCATGAGTATGTTGGAAATATGTCTTAGGTTTCACATGACATATAAAAGACAATATATTAATTACTTACAATTCAGAAATTGAAAATTTAAGATTTTCAATCCTGTGTATTACCTGCTGAGCAGTCATTAAATTTTAGAGCCCATCATTTAATATAAATCTTTGCCTTGTATATTAGAAACAGAGATATATAAGTGCAAGCCTAACTCAAAAGCAATGATGATTGTTTGTAGCAAAAGAGTTAATGTTCTTGCACAGCCTGCTATAGATGTGCTGATTAATTCCTATTCAAATCTCTCTCAGTTTTTTTCATGGTGTTTTCTGTTTGCTTATTTTTGTTTCATTTAAATCTTAACTACCACAAATATTACAGTTAAAGCTTAGAATTATCTCGTGTTGAATACCTAAATGCACATCTTTATAGAAATACATACATAAATATATGCATACATACCAGTTATATATATATATATATATATATATATATATATATATAT
>NC_068994.1:39533107-39549884 GCF_001194135.2 Octopus bimaculoides | reverse complement strand
GTATATAGATAGATAGATAGATAGATTCATACATACAAGCCTCAGTTCCTTTTGAGTGTTGGGCCTCATGGAGGTAATGGCCAAGACCTGAGAAGAAAACACATCAAGCCAAGCAAAATCAGTCATGACAGATACTGGTGGCACGCTGATTGGCACCTATGTCGGTGGCACATAAAAGAACCCATTCCACTCACAGAGTGGTTGGCATAAGGAAGGGCATCCAGCCATAGAAAACCATGCCAAATCAGACTGGAGTCTGGTGCAGCCTTCCAGCATGCCATCCCAGTCAAACCATCCAACCCATGCCAGCATAGACAACGGACGTTACATGATGATGATGATGAAGATATGTATGTATATTATCTATATATATGTGTGTAATCATTGTCAACACCATCATCATGTATCTAGTTTTTTTCTACCTACATGCTTTGGATGAGTCTTTTGTAACACAGAACTTCTCCGTTTTTCTTGTCTTTTAGCACCTTTTTTGTGAGATTTAGCATTCTGAGATCACCTTTACCTCTTCTTCTCAACTTTTCCTCAGCCTACCTCTTCCACAAGTTTCTTACACTTGGATATATAAATATATGTATTTGATTACAAGCAAAAGTTTAATCTCTCTCTTTATATATATATATTTACACACATGCATATATATACACACACACACTTTTATATACATGCATGTATGTATGTATTACATTATTTTGAATAAATAAAGATATATACACAAATCTATTCTGTTTCATATCTGTATCTGCAAAATTATACGTGTTTTGGTCCCTAACAGAAATAGAGGATATTTTCTTCACTGCAAACAGACAAAAAGAAACATGCACAGACACACACAAACATGCACACACACACAAGCAAGCACATACACATGCATACATATACGTATGTGAACACACACACACACACACTCACACACACACATACATATATATATATATATATATATACATACACACACATGTGTGTTTATGTGTGTGTGTGTGTGTGCGTGTATAATTACACACATGCATACATATATCCTTAGTCACATTTTATATTTTTTGATGCATATTTTTTCGTGAATATATTTTATGCCTCCTTCTCTTTGCAACCATACACATACCAATATTTATCTAGAGGTTTTCATATGAAAGATTCTGTGCATGTTTGTATGTTATCTTCACATGAATTTCGATGGATACATATAATCAAGTATTTTATTGTTTGTTAGCAGTTTTTTTCTTCTCCTTCTTATTTTTCTTCAATTGCAGGCTTTGTTGTAAGGGAGTTATTAACAGATCCGGTTTTTTTTTTTCCTTTTATTTTTTTCCCTTTCTTTCTTCACTGAAATAGAACTTTGTTTACTGAAGTGTGAATGTTGCTGTTTTTTTTTTCCTATATATCTTGTGTGGTTGGACAGTAGGCATTGTGTTGTTGAAAAATAAGAGTCCTTGTACTTTGCTGATATCTGTGTGTCATAACATTCAATGGATATCATTCTCATGAAGGAAGGAAGCTGTGTCTGGTGTAGTCAACTATGACAGGATGTTATCAGCTATCTTCAGTTTTCAATATCTGGAATTCAAATAAGCAGTGTACAAGCTTTTGGAATCTATACAACTAAAGGCATTTGCATATAGATGTATAAAGCAGTTTGAAGTGAGAAGAAATATTAACAAAAAGTATAAAATAAAACTAAAGCAACAACAATAAAAATTATGGTGACCAGCAAGCTGTAAATAGACCATCTCCTTTGAGATGATGGTGAAGGTAAATTCGTAAATTCTATTGAAATCTCAGCCTATAAGAGAAACATGATATTATTCCTCACTAACCATTTTGGCAGTGAAAGAGAAACATCAGAAGTTGACTTAAAATATAGTTTTAGTTAGTAATAATTAAATAACAATGCAGAGTTGTTTAAATCTATTCAGGATGAAGGGGAGTTGTTTGTTTAATCTCAAGAGAGGATGAACCTAATACTTTGTGTCATACAGTATAGGTTATAGCTAAGTGATGATTTGCTTATTTGCCAGTAAATGTTAAACTGCTTGTTCCTATGTGAAGGTTTTCTTTTTAGTTTGTGGATTAAGTAAATCAGAAAAATTAGTTTCATTTCCAAACAATGGCATGTAATGTCGCATAGAATATTCTTTTACCTTATTTCTATTATTATCTACCTCAGTTTTTCGGACAAAAAAGATATAGCAACATGCCAGAAGTTATTTATTTGCCATAATCTGTGAGACTGGAGTTCTTGAATACCAGTGAAAAGCTGAAGATAAGAGATTACACAAAAAATTTAAACACAGATATCTGGTTAAAATGTTTACTTTGCTGATGAGTACTTCTGAAGTTTGGTTTCATGCATGACCCCTTGGGCAAGTGTCATTAACTAAATCTTTAACTGACCAAATACTTTGCGAACAGAATGTGCACAGGCACCTATCATATATTGATACATGCCCACAGAGACACAGATACACATAGACACAGACACATATGTACATATGTGTATATCTATTAGCCTATCTATCTATCTATCTTTCTGTCTGTCTATCTGTCTGTCTGTCTGTCTATCTATCTATCTATCTATCTATCTATAAGACAAATAATTTGATTCATCTTCAAAGTAATAAAGCTAACAGTGAGCATATCACAATAATTTCTTAATCAAGCACAAAACTTGAAAATTGTAACGACTGTATTTGATGACATGTAATGTCCATTTTATTCACAAAATATCTCAAAAAAAGAAACAAAATTACCCAGGCTCCTACATGTAAATCTGAGGCATGCATAATATTTAATGCTCTGAATAAACACTGCTGAAATTCGGGTGCCTCTTTTGTGCCCACATGTCTTTTATGCCATCAAATATTTAACATGTTACTGAAAATGTCGTGAACTTTGTAACATCACACTTGTAAAGTAATGTATCTTTGTTATGAATTTTAAAGAAAACTGCTGATGCCAAGAAAATCAGCAATGCCAAGCGCATATAGGGGTCTAAAAGTAGATAATCATCCTACTAGAATGAGCAGCCAATTTCCTTCAACTTTTATTCTACTATCTTAGAAAAAAGAAAAAAAAGACACATTGAATAACCTTGCCTGGGGTATACTATTGCTGAGAGAAAGTAGAAAGATGGTGTCGTGAATACTCCTTTTCATTCTAGATCTACTCAATCAAGATTGAAATGAGGCTAAATAACAATAAAAACATGATGATGAAGATGATGAGGTAGTGGTGATTAAAAAAAATCAATAAATCATTATTATTGTTATTGCTGTTGTTATAGCGATACAAGTGGCGGAGGTGGTGATAATGATGATGACAGTAGTGGTAGTAGTTTCTTCATTTGCTAAGGACCACAAGAAAAAAAAAAAAAACTTCAAATCAAAGAGGAACAAGGTTTGAAAGTGAGATACAAATATATATATGTATGTGTGTATGTCTATGCAAGCGCAGGCATATGGATATGAGTGTGTGTGCAAGTAGATGCATGTGAGTGTGAAGATGTGTGTGTATGTGTAGAAAGACAAGAATAAGAGATTAAGTAGAACAGAGAAGACTGGGGTTATACAGTTCAAAAATATAATTTCCAGGTTGAAAAGTGAGTGACAGTTTTGATTTCATAGAAGATGGCTTGCAGGATTGATTGATTTATATGGACTCTAAGGAACTTCAGTTTATCAAGAATTCACAGAATTGAATTTGATCCCCCAAAAGATAACTCTTGAGAATTTACACATATTTGGGGGAACAGTTGCTTCAGTTGACACTAATATATTAATTTTAGGAGAAAAGCAGGAAACAAATGAAACATAAAAATAATGATAATAATAATGATAGATAGATAGATAGATAGATAGATAGACAGACAGATAGATAGAACTAATAGTTCAGAAGAATATATGAAAAAGAAATGGCTCCATGACAGGAGGGTTCAACTACTGGAGTGATGTGAGGCACACTACATATGCAAGCTTGGATTACTCTGACTCACCAAAAACCCAATACCTTCTCCAAATTCTTGCTTCCAACCTCAGCTACAAGATTAATGTGAGTGCATTTAATCATGCCAATTTCACCACATACATGGGCGTCATATCTCTCTCTCTAACCTCCATTTCACCCCCTCACCCTTTCTTTCTTCACCTTTACCACTATTTTTCCATCAAGTGTTTGATGAGGGATTAATCTGAAAGAAATATCAGTCTTCAAACTTTTCAACCACATCTATCATACAACTTTCTTTGCCTCAGCCATTAAACGGAGGCAAAACTCTAAACAGACGTTCAGTCTTCACAATGTGTTCAGTTGACCATTGTTGAACATAAACTTACCTATCAGCAATGTAGAGTCTCTAAATGAATATATGTGAGACAGTTTCATTATTTTGCAAGTATAACTGAAAGTAGTACACGATCATACATGTTTGTGAGTATGGCACAATTCTTTAAATTTATCCAAGTACTTGACTACTGCTTTTTTTATTGACTTAGAAATTGAAAGGCAACATCAACCTTGGCAGAATTTGGGACTCAGAAATCTAAAAGAATCAAATGAAAATGTCATAAGGCAATTTTTCCCTGTCAGTTTTCTGATTCTATCGTAAAATATATTATTGTTATAATCAGATTCTACTCAAAAATATCCAATGAAAGCAGCCATTTACTGGATTATTCAAATTCTAGCATTAGTGATTGACTGCTGAGAGGAGGCACAAGGAATGAGTTAAGCAAGAGGAAATCAATGGAGAAGGATGAAAACAATTGTAGATATCTGTGTTGTGTTAAAGTGAAAAAATGAAATAATGAATAAAATTACTGAAGGAACTTGATTTGGTTAAAGAGATTAAACAGCCATTAGTAAGAATACTTGAAAATGATTTGTGACTGTTTTTTTTTTAAACCTTTAGCATTTAAACCGGCCATATCTGGCCCAAATATTCTACATGTTTTATGATCAAACTGGCCAGAACCAGCTTCTCATACCTACCCTACAATGCCATTCTAAAAAAATAAATAATCACATCATCAAAATCTCAAAGTTATGAGATAATGCATGATCAATTCAAAATAACGTGAATAAAAAAGCATAACATCTAAATGCCAAAGGTTAAGCCATGAAAGGCCAGTTCAAGAGCAGACCATTCTTCAGTTTCTAATTATTTCCTTAGTTAATTATACAGTTAACTGAATATGAGAAGTGGAGTAAAAATTTGTCTTGGCAAAATGGGGACTACAAAGAGTTCTTGTAAGTTTTGCTTCATATGCTAAATTACCTACAAAAATAATATTAATTTGCATGAAGGTATGCAGGAAGGAGACAATGTTTTGAAATCAAGGAGATTATGATAGTTAATTGGCTGTTCCACCATAGTCTTTTTGCCTCTGAATAAGCCATTAAAAAATATATAATTATTTCTTCATGATACTAGCATTAAAACCGACAGATATAACAGTCTAATTTTTGATTGCAATATATGCTTAACTCTCTTTTAACCTTCATAACTGTGTATGCTATTTCTTCCAACAACACTCATTTTTCTATATGTCATCATCTAGGTTTTTATAAAATAGTTGGATCCAATTTTTGTGTACAGATTTTATATAGGGTTAAAATATGCTTAAAGCAACAATTTCCTTCAAATTATTGATGATAATCACAATAATTCTTATCCCCTCAAGACTTAACTCTATATTCTCATTATAAATATCTATCTTCAAAGAAATAATATCTATGTGAACAGAAAACCTTTAGGTCAATTTTTTTTCTTGTTGGTCTGAAAAGAAATTATAACTTATCTTTAACAGCTAGAATTATTTATTGGCTATTCATATAATACATCTTGCACAAATTATAAATCAGCTTCTAGGTATACACACACAAAAAATATACATATGAATATTTGTGTGCATGAATACTAGTTGTGTGTGCATGAATACTAGTTGTGTGTGCGTGTGTATGGTATGTGTTTGTGCATGCATAAAAGTATACATGAGTGTGTGTGTGTGTGTGTGTGTGTGTGTGTGTGTGTGTGTGTGTAAAGAGAGAGAAGGAAGAATAAATAACAAGGTATTCATGTTACAGATATGTCTGTCTATATGTAAGTATGAGTTAAACATTTTTTCCATAATCTAGTGAACTGAATACTTGTTTCATATAGCAGAAACATTATAAATCAACTGCTTTTCTCTCCATTTACATTTCATTTTAACTTTGTCTAAAATACTTATTATCTGTTTCTTTATTTTCTTCTATAAGCTTTATTGAATATCTGCATCCTAATTATTTACTTTAGTTTATAAACATGCATGCACACACACACATACCAAGGACTATGTTTACACATATATGTGTATGCATGTATATGTAATATATATATATATATATATATATATACACATTATATACGCACACATATACACATATAATCATTATCCTCCTCGTTCTCATTTTAACGTTAATTTTCCCATGCTGGTATGGGTTAGATGCATCTACTCTAACAAGACTTGTTATGTCCACTCACCATCTCTTTAATGAAGTGCAGCATTCTGAGGTTACCCTGCATTACTTCTGCCCATGTCTTACTTGGTCTTTTTTTTTTCTTTGAATAATCTATCTCTCGAAACTCTTGGCACTTCTTTCACCCAACTATCTTACTCTGCATGCATCACATAATTCATAACAGCAAAGTCTTCTCTCATTTACATAATATATGGTTTAGCTTATATCATTTTTTTTTTCTTTTCAGCTCATTTGAGCTTCTTCTTTCATGGATGTTACACATCCAGAAAAGCATTCTTGCTTCACCCATCCTTCACATTCATGGTCCACATTCTAACTCTCATACAATACAGCCCTTAATATGTAGTCATCATAAACTTAGTCCTTTCTTTGGAGACAGAATCTCTTTATTGCCAAGCTTCTTGAACTTTTTCCTCTTCGTCCATGCCCTAATTAGTATAATTGCACACTACTTAGCCCTACTTCTGTTGAAGCTAAAGAATTAGAAGCTGTCACCTTTTCTAGTGAGATTACAATGCATTGGAAACAATTCATTTCATAGGTCCTTATACTGCTAATTACTCTTCTGCTTCAGATCTCACTCCATTTCTTATTCACAAATTTATTGCATAGGGTATACAGTACAGAATTTGAACCTACTTTTCTGAATGTTAAGCATAGATATGTCCTGTATAACAGTACTGGGGACACACACGCACGCATACACATGTGCACACACATGCACACGCACATGTGTAGTAGGGAGTTCTAGGAGGGAGATAAGGCTTGAAAAAAGGGGTAATGAAAATGAGAAAATGATGGGTGAGAGAGGATGATGGATGTTAATAGTAGATGATAGAAAAGTAATGTGAGAAAGAGGAAAGAGTGATGATAGCAAGAGAGAGAGAGAGAGAGAGAAATACTGGTTCCAAATTCTGGTACAAAGTCAACAATTTCAGGTAAGGAGTAAGTCAATTATGTTGACCCCAGTGCTCAACTGGCACTTATCTTATCAACCCTAAAAGTACGGAAGGCAAATTTGCCTTCAGTGGAATTTGGATTCAGTACGTAAAGATGGACAAAGTGCCACTAAGCATTTTGCCTGGCATGCTATAATGATTCTGCCAGCTCATCACCTTGACTTTCTCCCTCATTTCCTCAAATATATCTACTTCCCCTACCATTCTCTAAGCTCCTCAAATCACTTCCAGTGAGGACTTCTATCTCACTTCACCCATATCTTCAATAACAACAATGTTTGAAATTTTTTTTGGCAGACACACTCTCATTTCATATAAATTCAGCTGGTACAGAAACAGAATCTTTCGTATTCTTCAATTCTGTGCATCAGTTCATCTTATACTCTCATTTCTTACCTTTACATTTCTTACCAACTTTGTATTTAACTCCACACTGCACATTAATAAAACTAGGTAAATTTCCTTCCAAATTACCTTCTTTCATTCCAATACTTGCATCACATCACATCACATCACATACATACCTAGTATAAATGCATATGTAGTCACTCCAAACCAGTAAAGCCAATGGTCTTGATAATATTCTTTCTCTTACCTACAAATATTGCACCTACAAAATAGCCCTGATCTTCAGGAAACTTTTCAATCTCCCTATAGAATATGAACTCGAATACAAACTGTAAAAAACAAAAAGCAATATCTACTGTAAAGCATTTTGTACAATACTCAGATGATTTTTGCCAATCCACAGCCTTACATGTGTGATTGAATATATATGTGTGCGTATGTATGTGAGTATATATATATATATATATATATATAAATACATGTATACATATATGTAGTTATATGAATATTTATAGATATATATGTATATAAATATATATATATATATATGTATGTATGTATGTATATGTATAAACATGTATTTATATATATATGAATATATCAATATCTCTCTATCTATCTACCTCTTTGTTACTCTCTCTCCATATATTTACACATGTGTATGTGTGTGTGTGTGTATGTATATATTTACATGTATGTGTGTGTGTGTGCGTGTGTGTGTGTGATATATGTACATATATGCATAATTTGCTTCTCATTCTCCATATGCCTCACACATTCAGTTCTTTATTGGAATTTGTAGATTTCCTAGTCTTTTGATTAGCTGTATCTAAATGTACATATATAAATGTACGTGTGTGCATGTATATACACATATACATGAGTGTGTATGTGTGTGTCTGCCTGTCTGTATGAGCATGTATTTATATAAAGAATGATATTTTAAAAGATTATTTCCAAGGGAGGAAACGATTGAATCCAACAAGAATTCTTTGTATTGCATCAATTTACCAAAATGGTTCCATGGTTTTCAAGTGAAACACATTGACAAGAAGATTCTATTGAGATATTTTTTGTATTTATTTCATCTCTTCATCTATGAAATGTCTCCATCAATCAACCAGCTGTTCCTGCAGCCTAACAGGCAATTATTTGCATCCTTATTGCAAATGTAAAAATCTAAATTAGACCAACAGTTGATGCTACTGTAAGTGTTAATAAAAGCATTGTTGCTGCCATTATAATTCTTGTCAATCTTTTAGTACTACCATGCCTACTGACATCACCACCACCACCACCACCACCATTACTACTACTACTACTACTACTACTACTACTACTACTACTACTACTACTACTACTACTACCACCACCATCACTATTACTATTTCCACCACCACCACCACCACCAATGCTACTGCTGTAATTCATTACTGCTTGTCTCTTTTGTAGAATATAGCACCAACAGAGTATGACAGTAATGACATATTTGCTTAAAAATTCTTCTACTGGTTGCAGCCATTGGACAATGGCCATGGTAGAGGACTAAGTTCTTCAGTTGATCATATCATATTCACTCTTCCTCAGCCATCTGTTTTGATGATCTCCGGCTACTGAACGACCAAGTTCTACCACCTTGACACAGAGAGCCACAGCTCACTGCCCATGTCTACACTGGTACAGGCCATGTCTATACTGCCCATGTCTATACTGGTACAGGCAAGTACATGTGCCACTTGCACACATACACATGCTTCCATTTTCATCAATCCTATTTCTATATCATTGTATTCATCTGTCTGAGATTACAAAGAGAAGATACTTGCCCAAGATTTCATACACTGTAGTTGTAGCTAGAACGTTGTGGTTGCAAAGCATACATCTAAACTACATGGCTTTGCCTGTGCATGTATATGAATGTGTGTGTGTGTGTGTGTGTACAATAATGTTTTAATGCATCCATGTACCCTCAAATGAAGGAAAACCTTTTACTACAGAAATAGTCTCAGGAGTAATTTTCCCTCATAGACAACATATGTGAAAACACACTGGACTATAAATTGCATAACTAAATCATGGGACACATGCATATATATATATTTATATATATCACAGTATTGACCAGACCATCAGAAGCTGTTAACTACCACTGATCACAAAGTGCATCCAATTCTGTCTTGTTTGTGCTATTCTTTTCCATCTTGACCGAAATTGCTTAACGAAATCATCTTCTCACCATTGTGGAGGCCTTCCAAGTGGCCTATTCCAATCTTTTGGATACTACTTGGCAACTGCACAAGTCCACCCGTTTTCTGTGAACCTTTGCTTCATTTTAGTCGCCTTTTGTCTGACAACTAAGTTTATTATTTGAATTTTGTGTCACAGATGTCATTTACCAATGGATGAACAATATGGCTAATTTAAAGCTATGTCCCAAGAGATCTTTTATTTCTGAAATGCAACTTTAACTGTCTGAAATGAAATAAAAATAATGCAATTATTGAAACACTCCCAATTGTTATAATATCATTGCTGACTACTGCTGTGAAACATTTTGTACTGTTGTATTCTCTAAGATTTAATTAAATTTGAGATAAATTTGTGACTCAGCACAGACCTTAGATTCCCATCTCATCCCATCCCTTAATTATTTGATATCTACTTTGTAGATTTAACCTTCAGCCATCCTTGTATATTACTTAGTTCAATTATGTTTTTCTTGCTATAATATACACCACAAATATCATTTGTAATGTCTGATTTATTCATGTTAAAATATCAAGAACTAAATATGTTTTCATTAAAAGTAAAGAACAAAAGAAACCATTATTATTGTATTATTATAATGTAGGGGTATTGGCAGAATCATCAGAGCATTAGACAAAAATGCCTTGCAGTGTTTAGTTACAGCCCTTAGCCTTCTGAGTTCAAACCCACCAAGTTTAATTTGGCCTTTGAACATTCTGATGTTAATAAAAGAAATAAAAGAGTGAGACCAATTTCCTTGTGTAACAACATTCTCTAAATTTCTGGTCTCGTTCTCATGTTAGAAATTATTATTAACCATTATCCTGTAAAGTTGTGGCCTAGCAAAATTGCCAGAACATTGGACAAAATGCTTAGTGGTATTTCTTCTGGCTCTTTACATTCTAAATTGAAATACTTTAGCTTTCCTAATTCTTGGGTTGGTAAAAACAACATACTAGTGAAGTACTGGAGTTGTTATAATTGACTTTCCCCCTCACCTCAAAACTGCTAGCACTGTGCCTAAATTCACCAGCACCAGCACCAGTCTTAATTCATGCATCAGTGGTAATCCACTATTCACACTACATCTGTCCATCAAGCTGACCCAATGTTTACAGTGGTCGCCTACTTGCCCATCTCTCACTTAATCATCTTTCACAACTCCCATACTCTCCTGCAACCTCCACCCACACATACTCCTGAGTCCTCTCTCCTACTCACTACACCCTACCTCATACCTTCAGAATTTACACATTACCACATTATTTTTCTCTCTTTTCAGCCCTGCCCAATCACTCTCACCTTCTCTTCTAAACTGTAAGGGCTCACATAGTTCCTCTACAGGAAGAAACTTACTCTGAACCTTTCTCTAATACTTTTACCCCTTGTCCTCTAGTGTATAGCCGCCCTGTGGGAATATGTAGTCGTGCAAGTTGTATGGTAACCTCATTTGTTCTGGAGGCTTGAAAAAGCACCCAATATACACAGCAAAGTGGTTGGTATTTGGAAAAGCATCTAGCCCTACAAACCATGCCAAAACACACACTGGAGCATAATGCTATCATTGGGCCAATCAGATCTTATCAAATTATCAAACCAATGCCATCACGGAACATGGTTATTAAATGATGATGATGATGATGATGATGAGGAGGAGGAGGAGGAGGATGACGACGACGATGATGATGATGATATTTGTGTGTATGTACTTAGATAAATTGTAGTTCACTATAGTTGTTTCAGGTATATTTTTATTGATATGTGTGTATATATATGCATACATACATATATATTTGTGTGTGTGTGTGTGCATACACCACACATATATGTGCAAATGTGTGAATATATCAGTCTATATTTATATTTAAGTATTTCTATTTTTATCATTGAAAATAGGACTAAACTAATTCCTCATTTTAACCTTTAATAAATATTTTTAATATATTCTTATTAATACTTAATCTTTCATATTTTATTGAGAGTAAGAAACTTGTTAGGTCTATTAATGTCTTTTCAGAAACTCCTCAGTTCTATTTTCTGAATGAAATAGGCTTATTTGTTATTACTGATTTTCTTGTAGGTGAGGGTTATGGAAATGCTCTCTTGTGCCGGTTTTCCATTGGTACATTTTCCAACTGTTCATATCAGGCTTCTTTCAGAAAGCAAGAATCAATTTTTCTTTACTCTCATGCTGTTCCTGAATATGCAGACTTATGATTAAAATCCTCTTAGCAATAACTTAGCCTCACTTTTCTTTATATCATCACTAACTCTATTAATTGGTGTATCCTTCTAACTACTTGGCTACAAATCTGCACTAATTCAGCTGGTCACTGATCAATGGTATTTTTACTATGGTCATATAATTTTAAGGTACAGAGTATCAAGGATGACATTATCCACTGTGTACAGCTTTGTTCAAAATAGATATAATTTGAGGGAAGTTGTTTGTATTTTCTAGCAATTTGAACAGCCACTTACAAGCTTCCATCAAGAAGTAGTTTAGCTGTGCTGTACATATGTTTGTTACTAAGATGTAAAATCTGTATATTAAACATTTGCTTTATATTTAGCTAATATTCTAAGGCTTTAATATCTTATGTGAGATAGTTGCATTACTCGATTTTTACATTTCAGTTTTCTTTTTTTTTTTATGTCAGATGATAGAATGATTCACACATTATTGTAGATGCATAAAAGCCAGTATGAAAAATATACCAGTATGCATAGATACCTACCAATTTATTTGTGTAGCTTAATGAGCTGAAATGGTTGTTGGCCTACAATCTGAAGTGTCCATAGTTGTATCTTGTCACTGGCAGTGCACAACATCTATGAGAAGAGTACTTAACTTTCAATAATCCCGTCTGCCTTGCAGTAAGTAACTACCACAATAATGAGAAAATCTGTCTTTTACAGAGAAAGGGAAAGTGAAGTCTGCCCCACTACAATTTATTGATGTTTAATCTTAGTTGTTTTTTTTATCACAATTTCTCTTTCAAAACTAATGCTAATACATTTGTACATCTGATTTTCAACAGTAATATATTATGTACAAAATCACTCCACTAGAAATTACTTTCAGAACCATTTTTCCCTGTAACTTGCTTGCTACATATTATTTAATCCCATACTAATGCATTAATATTCTTCTTAATGCTTTCATCTTTTCGTCTAAGCACTATTGGAAATCTCAGACAATCTGCCACTTACATAGCATTTTAGCTTCCCACTTAAAGCCTAAATGTCTTTAATTGCTTCCCATATCCCTTCATCAGCTTCTGTTAGAATTCTACTAAAATCTTTGCTTCTATGTAAATGCGAGTTTGATGTTTGTAACCTAGGTTTTGCTTATGGGAAGTTTTGAACTTAGCATTGAAGGCTAACGAAACACTTGCGAATTACACAGTAAGTTAGTTGCTTACAATAATGATCAATATTTCCTTATGGAACCTATTTTAGGGATAATTATATGATTTTGGCAAGCAATGTATGTGTCTGCATATGTGTACGACTGTGTTAGTGTGTATGTATGTGTGTGTGTTTATGCATGCACATGTGAAAAACACAGGATAAGCAGAGAATAGTACCAATTAAGTAACTTATATAAATTTTCTTTTATTTTCCAAGTATTATTTTTTTCTGATCTAAGTGGCACTAGAATTTGAAGTAGTCAAATATCATATGTCCTTACAAAGATAGTGAAATACATATTTGAAAATGAACAACAATGCATACAGTGAAAAATAGCACATGTGTTTGGATAGTAATGCATGCATCAGTAATTGACAAGTTTCAGTGTACAGTATTAATAAAAGAAGGGTTTATATAAATCTATAGCAAAAAAATATTATGTATATGATCGTATGTTTACAAGTCACTTGAATAATTCATGTTGTGTAAATAGATTTATTTATGGTATGATGCATGTGTTATATAGAAAACAGTATTAAACACATGTTTATGAATTAAAAGCTCCTCTTTGGGTAAACATGTAGTGCAAATGGGGAAAAAAATGTTGCTATGGAATATACAAGTAAAATATGTGTTGCAAAATCTTGTAGAATAGACCTTGCAATGGATTAATTTTTTAATTCAGCTGAATGTGTCTTGTTATTTAAGACAACTGAATATGTGAATGAACAGTGACTGACTCTCTTCTTGGTACTGCTTTTATTATGGATATTTAAGAAAGAGACAATTAGAGTTCATCTTATATAGATAAAATGGCTGATAGAATATTATTTTGTGACTGGTCCCAATAAAAGTGGTGAAAACACTAAAACATAACACATAATATGAAAGAGCCATTACATTAGCCCTTTTCTAGATTACATCAATATGAACAGTTGGTAAGGTTCGATTTTAGCGACCAGCTTGTCAAAACTGAATGCCAGTACAAAACTTTCTCAAGGCAAATAGAGTATATGGCTAGTTGACATGTGTAGCTCTAGTCTTCTTGGGCAACTGGGGAATAAAATGGGATAGCGGGGGTTAGCTGATCTTATACCTTAGTTATACTTATGGTAGATTAGTACAGGAATGAGCCTGGGAAGTTGTGGTTGTTTGAGACACTGTTTATTGATCAGTCTTCAAATGTGCTGGCTTCAGAATGCTGATTCTAATAATCTCCTATTAACCATGTATGTTAATGGTGATATACTTGGGTATACTGTGTAACATCTCAAGAGGTTGTTTATGATGAAAATATTCTACCATGTCATTAGCTGTTGATGGTAAATGGTAGTACAGGTTTCATTACAGTCTAGCAATCTTGTCAGTTCCATGAATAGCCAATGAAGGACAGGAATTTTGTCTTGACCCAATACACTCTAAGACCAAGTGGTTCCACTTCCTCACTTAGTGAAAGGAGAGCATTCCTTAAGACATCCAGAGACTCAACAAGAACAAAACTTAGGTCTGTAATTCTATTTTCAGCAATGAGTACATTGCAAGTTGACCAAGCCACCATCCTGCCAAGTATCCAATCTATGCCGGCATTGAACAGAGTGGGAACTAAGACATAACCCTGATGGATCCCTGATCTAACTAGGAAAAAATCAGATACTGAGCCCCCAATCCAAACTGCACTGACTGCTCCAGTGTACAAGGTCATGATCAGCCCAATCAATTGAGGAGGTATATCTTGCAGCCCCAGAATCCTCCAGATGTGTTGCAGAGTTTGACATAGGCTGTAAGAAGTCCCTGCCAAAAGCTCAGCTTGCATTCAAGCCAAGATCCTGTCAGTAGTTGATTACTTTGGCATGAACCTGATTGCTCTGGGTGCTGAGAGGCAAACAAATGATTTTGAACTCTGTTCAGGATGACCCTGGCAAAAACCTTACTGGGTTCTGAGAGAAGTGTAAGAGCCCTATAATTGTTGCAGTCATAGCAGTGACCATTACCTTTCTAAAGTGGGAAAATTATGTCCCTCTTCAAGTCAGGTTGTATTATGCTACTGCTTCAGACTGAGCTGATGATCTGCCACAAGAACAAGACTGCATCAAGCCCTGTTTATTTTCCCCATGGATACTACAAACACTGGCTGCCTTCTTGCCCTTCAGCTGATTTACTACTGTACAAACCTAATCTGAGTGTGAGCATATTACTTTGTTTTTACTTTGGAAAAGACTTTGAAATCCTCACTTTTACTCTCCAAGCCAAGGAAAAGTTCAAGAAGGCTGATGTTTACACAAAAGATACTTAACTTCATGTATACAAGGTGCTAACAATTCTATTCTTTTATTCAAACTGTTATTGCCTTCAAACAAAGTTTTTAATCTTTTACATAAATGAATGCCACATGGCATTTTTGATTTGAAGTTCCTGTTCCTGCACGGTTATGCCTTATCTACAATTGACCAGTTAATTCTGATTTTTGTGGATTTGTCACTCACAAGAACAATATAAATGTCAACAAAACTATTGTGTATTTTGTTTAATCAGGGCTGAGAAATGAATATTTGTGCTTATAAAATCTTTTTTTGTATGTCCGATCAGTTGCCCCAATATATATTTTATAGGCTCATCTTTGATGTCTGATTCTACCTTAGCACTGCATACTATGTATATGGATATGTGTGTGCGTGTGCGTGTATTTATATGAGCATGTCAGGTTCTTGTTTACATTTTCATTCTACTGAATCCTTCTAAGGTGGCTTTTATTTTCTGGTGACCCAAGGAAATTATATTAGGCACTTTCCAAAGGTGCTGCATAGTGTGATAGAATCAAACCCAGAATCACGTGGTTGCATAGTAAACTTCTTAACCACAATACCATACTTCTGTAAACTATTCAGTTATTATATTTTTATAGACATGTTCTACATTGTGAACTTCAATTCAATAACAGCAAATGGCATATCTTGCCCAATTGGTTTGCTTCTATAGAAGACGAAAATGTAGAAGCAAATGAAATCTTGTCATGTGTTTGCATAAATTTATATTTTGTATGGAGCTATAATTCTGAGTATCATTTTGGTGAATCTTCTACAATCTCTTTAAAATTGCCCATAGGCAATTTGGTTTCACTTGTATTGAAGAAAAAAAATAGCAAGATTGAGTTAAAGGTTAATGGTGAAAAGTAAAATGCTAGTTCCTAAAAGATTTATTTATTTACTTACTTATCTATATCCTCATATGTTTATTTTTTATTTTATATATATATATATATATATATATATATATAT
>NC_068994.1:39531772-39533086 GCF_001194135.2 Octopus bimaculoides | reverse complement strand
AATGAACTATCAACAGTAAGTAATGAATTTGCTGCAGGGCAAAAATGTTGACCTTAAGCATTTTAGCTGAGTTACTGATCTGCTGAAAAGGAATAGGATTTTAAGAACAATATTAATGCACTTAAAGAATTACAACCTGTAGTGTGTGAGATTCTGCTTCTTTTAATATCCATCATGACAATCGTACACCGATATAGTATTTAAGTAAATCCATTGTCACCACAAGTGATATTCATATATCTACTTAAAAGTAAATACATTCTATTTTTTTTGTGTTTTTGAAAATGGTATAGAGCACATAGGTAGAACCCTGATTTCATTTGTGTATAGTTGAGATATAGTCACTATCGGAAATTCAGATACTTTGTAATATTTTGATTTTATCAATATATGAGGAATCAAGAGTGAAATCAATCTCAGCAGGTTGCACAACACATAAATGCTTATTTATTGAACTTATTGTAATATTTGTTCACTAAACTGTTAGCAAGTAACATACTGTTACTTAGCCCTTGGTCTTTCCTGATCAGCCATATGACAAAATGCATTTAGCTTATGGCCACCTTTTATCCTTTATTATTTTCAATCATTGGATTGTGGCTATGTTGAGGCACTGCCATGAAGAGTATTTTTAGTCAAGTAGATCTACGTCAGTATTATTTTAATGTCTGATGCTTATTCAACATTGCAATGGATTTGGAAGAGGTTGCAAAATCACTGAGCAGCTCCTGCAATTTCTGCATGGAACAAAGCATCTCTTAATTTTATTTCACCAATTAGTCCCTTTTTTTACTTTTGCTTTTTGCCTAACTACTATGTTACAGTGATGCAAGCAAGCTAACACTGGTTGTCCTGCTTTGTGGGTGGGCAGGTGAAAAGCACAAATCCTAAAGGTACACATATATATGTATACACACACAGGTACACACACATATCTATCTATATGTGGGTGTGTATGCATATATTCTTTTACTTGTTTCAGTCATTTGACTGCAGCGATGCTGGAGCACTGCCTTAAAGGGTTTTAGTCGAAGAAATCAACCCCAGGACTTATTCTTTGTAAGCACAGTACTTATTCTACATTATTCACATTTGACGGATATTTGTCCTCATCTTGTTTGTTGTTAACACAACGTTTCGGCTGATATACCCTCCAGTATTGGTTGTCAAGTGATAGCAGGGCACAAACACAGACTCAAACAAATTCATACATACATATACATATATATATGTATGTATGAATATATATATATATATGTATATATATATATATATATATATATATATATATATATATATATATATATATATATA
>NC_068994.1:39528906-39529262 GCF_001194135.2 Octopus bimaculoides | reverse complement strand
TATATATATATATATATGTATGTATATATATATATTAGAATATATCACACGATCATGTGATCAACCAGACAATCAGATGTTGTTACACATCACTGATCACAATGTACTTTGCATCATTTTAGGCAGGCAAACAATCATTTCCCACTGATCAAAAGGGGACCTGAAACAATGTGAAATGAAGTGTTTCCTCAAGAACACAATGCACCACCTGGTCTAGGAATCGAACTTGTGATCTAGTATTCACGAGTGTGACAGCCTAACCACTAGGCCACAAACCATATCACACACACATACACGCATGCACACACACACATACATATATATGTATATATATATATGTGTGTGTGTGTATATAT
>NC_068994.1:39515507-39528896 GCF_001194135.2 Octopus bimaculoides | reverse complement strand
ATATATATATATATATATATATATATATATATATATACGTATATTCATATGTATGTTTGTGTGTTTGTGTGCACTTGTGTATGCATGTCTAGTTAGATAGTTTCAGCCTATGTTATAGTTGTGTCTTGTATTTTAAAGGTATAGTAAATAGTACCATAGCTTTTGTCTGTTACACGTGAGATAATTTTTCCCTGATAGTCCTGGAGGGCTTGTTGTCAAGGAAAATGTAATTTAATTTTGTCTTTTCATAAGCAGAGATATATAACTTGTCTCTTTGCCTCCTCCTAGATTATCTCCTGTGGCAAAGAAATGCCAATGCATTTTAGAAAGTTTTCCTATTTACATGTTTTTTTTCTTGCATCTGTGATAGGTTCAAAAATTCTGTTTATTTTGAAATGAAAGGTTTGTCTTCACACAGTTGCTATATGAACAGATCACACTATTTGGAAAGATGCAGGAATTGCTGCATCTATTGATGTTGTTATTGTTGTCATTTTTCCAAATGACTTATTTGAGTATTTAGGATGTTTTTAATTAATTCTTTCCTATACTGTTCATTTTCTTCTTCCTCTTGTGCATTTAGACTTGGTGTTTATTTTTAGCCATTTATATGTTTATTTATGAGGCATAATTATGTGTGGTAGCCATTTTGAATGCGAAAATGTAATGTACATAAATATAATTTTAAATGTTTGTGCAAAAATCCTCTTTTCCCTGTTGTCTATCCCTGAAAATCAAGGGCAGTATCTCCATAGGCAATTATTGTTCTTTTTACAACTACTCTAACAAAATTCTATTAGTAATGCTCAAAGTAAAAAGAAAATGTGTTTTGAAAGGAGAATCAAAAAAGACACTTCCACACTAAAATAGTAATAAATTGGATTCAAATTTTGGCACAAGGCCAGAAATTTTGGGGTGGGGCTAAGTCAATTAGACTGAGCCCAGTGTTCAACTGATACTTATTTTATTGACCCTGAAAGGATGAAGAGCAAAGTTGATGTTGGTGGAACTTGAACTCTAAATGCAAATACAGACAAAATACTGCCAAGCATTTTGCTAGGTGTGCTAACAATTCCGCTAGCTCACAGCCCTAAAATCAGTAATAATATTGATGTCTTTTATTTGCCACTGGGGTAGCTTATGAAGGGTAGTCTACAATTTGTGTGAGGAAGGAGAGGAAGAGGTAAGGAGATAGTAACATATTGCTTCAACTGCTTACTGCTGCTGCTGCTGCTGCTGATGATGATGATGATGAATGATAATGATGATGAATTCTTGTTATTGTGAAAATTTTCTTGAAGAAGGAAAATAAATATTCAATTAGTGATGCAAAATTCTTTTCCTGCTGCTTAAAAATTAATAAATTTTTTACTGAAGCAATAGTGCACTTTCTTTCTCCATATTCTGAAAATATGGCATCATAGAGATTAGGTACTATTTTAAATATTATAGACATTTCCAGATTAGAAAAATATTTTGCAAATTTCTGAAGAAGAAATTGTGTATAGGGTGCAATTTTTAAATGCTATTTTAAACTGGAATATTTGTAGGAAAGTAAAAAAGTGCCCAACACCTAAAAATCAAGGATAATTTATACTCTCTTGCATTCTCACTCCCTTTTTTTCTCCTCTATTTTTATCTTTTTCCTTTGTCTCATTTCCAGTCATTCCCTCTCGCTTTCTCTCGTGCAAACACACACACCATAATGCTATTAAAATTTGCATTTATGCTGCAAGTCTAAGGATTAAAAAAACATTAAAAACATAGTTGTTTGTATATTAATATTAAAGTGTGTTTTGAATGGATCATTTATAAATGTGACCAAATATTAATATTTAAAATGTTTTCAGAGGATTGTTTATAAATATAAACAAACTCCTTTATCATAGCACATTCACATTTTCTGGCAACACCCTCCTATTTTAACAAACATATTGAAATGTCACTGAGCCCTATATTACTATAGGCAGGATAAATATAAAGCCGTTATATTTAAATTTTATTGCATGCTTAACTGCAAGTAATTTAAAACTGCAAAAATTAACATGTATGGAACAAAAAAAGATGTATTGCATGCAGTTTTCTCGACTACTAAGCATATTCTCAGCATATTTAGAATAAGTAATACATAAAACTGAAATGCAATCTTGCTGTGCCATTAATATATAATAACTCATCTCAACTTGGTAAAGAATAAATTTAACAATGCCTTTTTTTAACTACGCTGCTTATCATAACTTATTTGACATTTGTGAATTAAACCTTCTATCATTTTGTCTGAAATATATATAATATATAAATTGCTCTGTCACAAATTTCTGTATGCAAACTAAGCCTTTTTACTTGATTTTTCACATCATTCTATTTGAATGTAGCTCCTTTTTTTACTTTTTTTCTTTTTTCACTTTGCAATACATGTATGAGATGCTTGCATATATGTGGTAAACAAATCCAAGTTGCAGCTATAGCCATCAACAAAATGTAGACTATGCTTTCTACTATAGTTGCTCAATTGCAAAAGAAATCTTTTCATTGATATTTTTGCTATTTAAAGTACTAGAATGCTTGTCCACAAGTCATAGGCACATATTGCTACAAGCATTGCTTTATAGCCTTAGGCTAAATAGATTACTGTTTCTTCCCTCAGGCAACTTAGCTGAACAATGTACCATGGAAAGTTTGCTTACTGTAATGTTGTTTAGCTACAAAGGCTTCAACAATTCATGTAATTTTACAGATGAAATAGTTTTCTTTCTTTTTTATTTCTGTTTTTCTTTTCTTATCCTTTTCTTCTTTTTTTGTTTAATTAGTAAAATAAATGCTTAGCAACTACATACAGATTGAATTGACTTTATGTAAGGAATGGAATTGAACAGATTTTGTTTCAAAATAACATCTAAGTAGAGAGAATATTATAAATTAAAATTAATGACGTCTCATGAACAAAGACAGTTACATGACCAACAATTGCATTTGGAAAAGTGCAAACAGCCATAACTTATCATTATAAATATGTATTCACTAACAGATATAAAATTAATGATATCATATCAATATCCAAAATTATACTCCAGCATACAGATACTGAATTCTCTAATTATATCTATTCATAAAAGTTGTTTAATCAGTAGGTATTAATGTTGAAGATGAGAATTATGTAATATAAATTATTGAATAATCAACAAAAACTGTAATTTGAGAAACAAACAATTAAAATAAAAATAACATGGCATTGAGATTGTTGAAGAGTTTTGGAGGTTGTAGTGAAAAAGTTATTATTACTTAGTTTATACATTTCTGCTGAAAAATCAATTTGTTTCTGATAGAATTTTCTCTTAAAGCAATTTAACGATTTAAGAAACAAACTATCAATATTGGATGACTTATGTCTATGACTAAAATCTTATCATTGATGTGAGGGAAAAATTTAATTGTTTCTGTTTCGTAACAGTTGTCAGCATCATTCTTGTCATTGTTGTCATCATCGTCATCGTCATCATCATCATCATCATCACTCAAATTTACATGGTCCTGATCCTCCACTCCATCTCCATCTTCCATAGCATGTGACAATTCTTCTCAATGACATCCACTATCATCTTTCAGCTGATTAACATATATCTTCTGAGGGCAACTAATGCTATTACAACCATCACAATCTGTCTAAAATAGAGTATCACTAATCAGCTCCTTTTCACATCCCCCACAACGTTTCTTTCTCTACTCTGCTGGTTACTCTGGGATACTCAATTATCAAAGTCACATTCATTAGATATTTCTGAAAAGAAAATAGCAAAATTTTGAATATAAAATTTATTGTTAAGAAGAATGAAGTAGTCTTTAATACTTTTCTACCTTTATTGGTTTCCATCATTTCTTGTGTGCCAAACTACTAAATTATGAGAACATAGACAAACTAACACCTGTTGCTATGATTGAAACACACACACATATGCATATATGTATAAACATATATACATATATATAGAGAGAGAATATCCAAGGAGTTTTTATCAACAAATATAATGTGATAGGTATGTACTATGAATGCTCAGTTTGGTTTATCACTAAAACTCTGGCTTAAGCTGCAACTGAAAAATGTGATGCTGAGAATACATATCAAAAGTGGCTAGAAGTAGTTTCTCCTTGAATAGCATTTCTTTATACAGTATCTATATGTATATATATAAATATATACACATGCATATTAATATATATACAGTATCTATATGTATATATATAAATATATATACATCGTTGTTGTACTTGGGGATGGTCATATTGCCAGTTTAGCCAATAAAAACACACGCACTGTATATTTGGTGTTAACTTGCTTCAGCTTTATATTACATTAATCTTAATCTTATTTCAGCCAGAGTTCTTTCGTCACACTTCTGTGACCTCATCAGTGGTCCTTTGTTTCCTTCCTTCTTATGTGTAGCAAGGTGAGACAAATATAGAGTGCGTATGTTTTTATTGGCTAAACTGGCAATATGACCATCCCCAAGTACAACAACATCTGTTTCAACACACGATTTCACATCAAAAATCTTGCAAAACAAATATATATATACATCCATATTAATGTATATACAGTATCTATATGTATATATATTAATATATATACATGCATATACATTAATATACATACATATATCATCATCATCATCATAAACAATTAATGTCCATTTTCCATGTTGGCATGGTCTGGTCAGCTTGACAAGAAATGGAAAGGCCAGAGGCTACTCCAGGTTCTATTGTCTATTTTGTTTCTACAGCTGGATGCTCTTCCTAATACCAAACACTCCACAGATTGTACTGGGTGGTTTTTATCTGGCACCAGCACCATCACCAAGGCATTTTATGTGGCACCTTGGTTTTAGGACTTCAGTTCTATTGTGGTAAGTGGGTCTTCTTGAGTATAACAATGAACCAGATATCTCACACCTCTGTCATCTCTTTTACAAGGTTATATCATCATCACCATTTAACATCCATAGTCTATGCTGGCATGGGTTGGATGGTTTGACCATAGCTGGTAAGTTGAGGAGCTGCACCATACTCTGGTCTGATTTGGCATGGTTTCTATGGCTAGTTGCTCTTCCTGATGCCAACCACTCTGAGAGCGTGATGGGTGCTTTTACATGCCACCAGCATGGGTGACAGCTGCATGAAACCATTATCAGTTATGACTAGGATTTCACTAGGCTTGATGAAGCCCAATGCTTGAATGACTCTTTTTACATGCCACTAGCACAGGTACCAGTTATGTAACACTGGCATTAGACATGAGTGCCAGATACTTCTGTGAAGCCCAACACTCAAAAGTGCTTTTTATGTGTCACCAGCACAGGTGCCAGCTATGCAACACCAGCATCAATCACATTGCCTCTGTGAGCCCCAATGCTTGAAAGGTGCTTTTTACATGCCACTGGCATCAGTGCCAATTATGTGACACTGACATTGGCCATGACTATCATTGCATTTAGCTTGACGGGCCTTCTCAAGTGCTGTATATTGCCAAAGGTCTCGGTCAATGCTTCCATGAGGCCCAATGTTCAAAGATCATGCTTCACCACTTCATCCCATGTCTTCATGGGTCTACCTCTTCAACGGGTTACCTGTACGGTTAGAGATCAGCACTTCTATATATATATATATATAATCATAAATATATAGGGATTGACAGTAACCTGTTGGAGAAGCAGGTTACTGTCAATCCCTATATATTTATGATTATAAATTATTATTTACCGAAGAAGGTTTTTTTCATACTGAGCTACCCGGCAGAAATTGTTAATTATTAATTTTATTACTAATTGATGATTCCCTGCCCTGCATATCTATATATATATATATATATATAGATATATATTCATACACATATATACATTCATACACACATACATATAATGGCATTTATCTGCTTTCCATTTACCAAATTCAATCACAAGGCTATAGTGAGTTCATAATTATCATAGACTAGCTGGCCTCGTGCCATCAAAAATGATGGCTAATTGTAGTAATTTATATATAAATAAGGTATAAAATAAGGTACCTAATAATCAGATACAAACATTCACATACTCCCCTTGAACACACATGCACACATATACTCACACAAAGTTGAAATGCTATTTGATTTTTCTTTTTAGCGTTGAATGTTCACAAACCCACGTCCATTGCACACACACACACACACACACACAAGCATTCACATGATTCCCTTTTACATACACACACACATATACTATGCAGTATATATATATATATATATATATATATATATATGTATGTATGTCTATGTATATAGATATATATCTATGTGTGTGTCTCTGTGTTTGTCCCCCTCTCCCACCACTTGACAAATCGTGTTGGTGTGTTTACATTCCTGTAACTTAACAGCTTGGCAAATGAGATCAATGGAATAAGTACCAGGCATTATAAAAATATAATTCCTGGGATCAATTCATTTGACTAAAAATTCTTCAAGGTAGTGCCCCAGCATGGCCACAGTCTAATGACTGAAACAAGTAAAAGATAAAAGATAATGTATAGTGTAAATCTGATACGACAAATGTCAGTGAAGAGATGTCTGCAGGCACTAGTATAGTAGACAATAGATTTAACATCAAAAGATTGTGTTTATCTTACTCAAGAACATTTATATTCAGACAAGTTAAGAAAGCAGATGGAAATTAAGGCACCGAGTGAAGGTAGATACAATACAGATGTGATAACGATATATGATAAGTTTGACAGAGGAAAGTTCTAGTTTGGAATACTCTATCCTAATCTTCAATATAGGAAGCTGAAGAAATGACCAAAAGCTTGTAAAAAAAAAATTTAACATTTCAAACAAATATAGATATCTATATATTGTGATAAAATATTGTTGTTTTTTTTATGTGTGTATGTGTGCTTGCTTACAATGTGGAATGGGTGATATTTCATATTTTCTTCTAATATAATTTTCTAAAGCAAAGAATTTTAAATTTTTCTGTTGCACAATGTTGCTGAATTAGAATGCTTATTTCTTTCATAAATTTATAAATCCTATTAATTATAAAGAATTAATAAGTTAAGATTGCACAGGTTCCTCTGACTTAATAAGCTTAAAATCAGAACATTCGTTTTGTTTATTTGGCTTAATATTTTACTTTTATTAAATATTTCACTATGAAGCACTGAATTAATCAGTAAAACAAGACCTTAATATGTAGTCAAGGTTTTATATTCTTTCTTTATTTGAAAATAAAACAGTTTACTCAGAATTTTTGTTGTAAATTTTTTTTAAATGACTTAAACAGAATGGTAAGATTTTAATACGATACTGTTTAGAAATTAAGTTTACTGCAGAATCTCATTCAAAATACATAAAATAAACACAATGTAAGTTGAAATATGAGAATTTACATCTGAGAATTTGACAGCACAAACAGTTTACAAAATATGAAATGTTTATGAAAAAATATAGAGAAGTTGTTCCTAGATGTCTATCAGTTGCTAAGTTCCTTATACTGTACATCACTGAAATGATTTTTCCATGAAATTCGAATTAGTACTTTAGAAAAAAGAAATGTAATATTTTTTAAGGCTACATAAGTGTTAGATATAGGGAAATAATTACAAGCCCAGATCACACGGGACTTATTTGTCAAAGAACTATTGTGCTGTGTGCAAAAAAAGACAGTATCTAGGCGAAGTCATTAATATTATAGAAATATTATTAATAAAATATTATCATTGTTCATGGCTATAATGAGAGAAGCTAGTTTGTATTCAGTGAGAAATAAGAGTAATTGAATGAGGAACCAGTTTAAAGAAGTAAATATGACTTATTGAGGGAAAAAATGCATATATAAGTAGCAATGAAGAAGTGGTTGATTGATAACCATGTTAGAAAGTTGAGAGACTCTTGACATCCAGGAAACATCAAATTAGGGTAATTTATGGCTGATGTGGGAATGAATGCTTATTCAAATGAAGCAATAAACTTGAAAGTCATAACTGTTATTAACTTTGCCAGTTTGGGGAAAGTGGATTGTGAACCCAGCATCTAAACTTTTGGCCTTCAATAAACTAAAAATGAAGCTACCTATAGAGATGCATATATAACTAACTCTATGGCAAAGATGTGGGCTTTTCAACTGCATGATTCCAGGTTCAATTCTACTTTATGGTACCTTGGAATAACTGTCTTCTTCTGTAGTGTTGGGTTGGCCACTATCTTGTGAATGGGTATTTGTTGAACAATAATGTGTAGATGCTGGTCATTTAATTTGTGTGTGTGCATGTTCAAACATATGTGTTTACTTCTGTATCTGTATTTATGCTTAATTGTGTAAAAGTTCCTACTTAATTGTCAACTGAAACATAGAACAATGAAATAAACACCAGACTGAAATTAGTTCCAGTGTAAGTATTCTTAACTAAAGCACTTAGAAGCAACACTCCAACATGGCTGTAGTCTAATAACTGAAGCTAGCAAAATAAAAAAAAAATGTAATGCCATTCAGATATATTGTAAATAGTGTTGGATTTAGACCTGGTGGGGTCCAAATCTATGTTAACCTTAGAAACCTCTTATTAAAAATCACATCAGAAGGTTTCACAAAAATTGAAAACATCTTTGATTTGTAACTATTTTAAGTCTCTGGCAAATTGTGAGGTTTTAAGATGTAGCCTGCTTAGCTTATGCTTAAGTCTGGCACTGGTTCTAAGCATCCCTCATTAAAAAATACATCTAAAACATTTCTAAATTGGAAAAAGAAATGTCATATCTAGAAGTTCTAAATATATAGCAATGAAAAGATAAGCCAAATCAGAGCTCTAATTATAGCCTTATTCATTTATTCTGTTTCTAGAATTAAAGATTTTAAAAAGAATATGAATGGTTGATAGATTAGATAAAGAAGATAAACATCTATTAATTTTTGGCTAATAATAAATTGGATACAGACTTAAAGATTTTCAATACCATTTTCATTATCAACAGCATTAGCATCATTGAACTGTCCTTATTTTCATGAAAAATATGGCAATATTTATAACTTAGCTATTGTATTTTTTCTGTGAATTTTATCTAAGAAAAGTCTCATAGCTCAGAGAAACCAGTATCCAATATTGATTCTCCTTTTTCCTGATTGCATTGTCTCCTTTATTTTCCTTGCCTTTACTGAAGAGCTAATCTTTTGCACTGCATGTTGTCATTCATATTTATTTTCTTTGTAACCACAGCATTTTTGTCATATTTTAGCCAACACAGGCTATGGTTCTGTTTTTTTTTTTTTTTATCTTATAATAGTATGTTGCTGCAATTAGACACAAATATCTGCTATATAAATCAAGAGTGATTATTTTCCCTATGGGCTTATTTTAGTTTAAGCTTTTCACGATTAATAAACGTTTGTTTTAAATTGATTATAGTTTAAGAGTTTCAGCTTCCAATCAACAGCTGTAAGGCTTCATATTCTCATATTTCTTTCCTTTATATTAGGATTTACAGTTGTGTATAGTATAGAGAAACTAATCAACTTGCAGATATAATTGAAGAAATAGCCTTTTGAACTTCATCAGATCAGTTCTATTAAATACCATTGATATTCTCAGTTAGAACATGCTGGTTTATGAGAAATGAAGCAATATGTTCTTTTTATATCATGCTTGCATCATGCATATCAGAGATTTTTACTAGAACTACTCCAAAATTTAATACTGAAAATCAAAAGCAGCAAAATCATTCTCATCAACTATCTGAAATTTCTACTGATATACTTAGAGCCACTTGTAATTTTGAATGTTGCAGAGCTGATTCTAATACAACAAATTCTGGTCTATATACATGTAAGTATTTATATATATGCTTGTATGAATACATATATACAAATACAGAAATACACATCTCAATCATAAATTTGCCTAAAAAGTTGATGCAAATAATTTTTTATTAGACAATTCACTATGCTGTCATTTCAAATTAAAGTATTTGACAAATTGTTCTTCTTTGTCTTGATGCAGTTCTCATTAATTTCTCATCCAACTTATGACAATAACTTAATTCATTAAACCTTCTCTCTGTATTACCCAAGGAATATTTGTTTTTAGATATTGGCATTCAAGAAAAATCTCATGAGCTCTTCTTTTGCAGGCAAAACAAAAGTTGCCAATTTTAATTCCGAAAAAGAATCCTAAGATGGCAAAGAAAGAGCTACTTAATTTTTTTTCAAGAAGTATTACATGTTTTTTAATTTCAAATTACATTTATTTTAGTCAAGAGATGAGAATCAGAGAAGTTACCAAGTGCAGTAAGCACACGGTTTTATGAATTACATTTTCCAAAGTTGTTGGTAGCAGGAATTTGTTTCAAACATTTCTTCAATAATTTTCATTGTTAAAGAATTCACTTGTGGTTAAAGGGATATTGAATTAATGAATTCAACTTGGGTTTATTTTTCTTATGAATAAGTTAGAATACTTGGACCATAATCTATTCTTTTTAATAATTTGCCTATTCTTCTTTGTCTAGGAATAACATTTTGTGATTATGTGCACCTGTTTTATCATTTTGAAATATGAGCTATTCAACTTATTCCTTTTTTACCTCATAGTCAGAGAGGGAAAGGCAACCTCCATGACCTTGTTTCCGGGGATTTTAAAGCTGGTGGAAGGAAGGGAAGAAGTTATCCTTAAACCAGAAGCATGGTGCAACTATGAATGTGTGGTTAAGAGGCTCACATTGCAACCACATAGTTTTGGTTTCAGTCCCACTGAATAGCATCTTGGACAAGTGTCTTGAGTAAGGTACAAGACTAACCAATGCCTTGTGAGTGAATTTGGTAGATGGAAATTATGTTGAAGCCCAGCATATACATATATACATAAATGTCAAACAATGAGAATGAGTGCTCAGCAGCACATTTGTAGATAAAATTTATTTGTGTATTAAGGCTACCATTGGTTTCATGTTAAGAAGAATGTCTTAATATTTTAGCAATTTTTCAAGTCAGTCACATGGAAGAATGATGTATATATGTGTATCTATGTGTGAATTTATACCTGTGCTTGTTACACCACCACCACCACCATTGGACAACAGGTGTTGGTTTATTTACATCCCCATAACTTAATACTTTGGTAAAGCAGACCAATAGGATAAATATGAGACTTGAAAGAAAAGCAGGTACTGGAACAGATTTATTCAACTAAAGCCCTTTGAGGTGGTGCTCCAACATGGTCTTAGTTCATTGAGTGAAACAAGTAAAAGTAAAATGTGTAAGATTATGGCCCAAATGCTTGCAGCACAGTGAACTCTAATAGAATTACCTGAAACCCAGATGGTGATATTAAGCCAGGTGACAAATTAAGGTCTACCACCCAAGAATTCAGAATGTGAGGAGTTAGAAGAAATATTGCATGTTGGCACTTCTGATACACAAGCAATTCTATTTTTTTTTTTTCACTTGGGACTGGTACTTTATTTTATGTACTTCAAAAGAATGAAAGACAAAGTTTACCTTGCTGGTATTTGAACTCAGAGTGCAGAGGATTGGGACAAATACTTCAAGACATTTTGTTCTAGACTCTAGCAACTATGCCTGTTTGCCATCCATTTTACAATTTAAATTTATGCAATTTATCAGGCAAACTTTATGATAAATTGAAAGATATGGCCTTAACTTAAACATGAATGAAAATACACTCCAAACTGTGGTTCATTTCTGCTGCTACTGCTGCTGCTGCTGCTACTACTACTACTACTACTACTACTACTACTACTACTACTGCCAAGACCACCACCGCCGCCGCAGCCGCCACCACCACCACCACCACCACCACCTCTTGTACAGAGGCAACTGCTTCTCAGAGATAGTTGAGCTCATGTCACCTCTACTAAGGCCTACCCAACTCACTCATCTTTTCTCCTCTCATTACTGTGTTGTAATTCTGTCCTTTCTCAAGACCTACACTTAGCAGTAATTCAGCCCTTCTCCCCAGAAAGTGAACCATTAGGATTTTTCTCTCTACAGCTGTTGACTTGCTGCAGGTGTTTAAGAGGAGCTTTAACTGTAATAATCTCACCTGCTCTGGAGGAGACCTTACAGAATCCATGAATATGATTCCTATCAGTAGACAAAAAAAAAAAAGTTAAAAGAAAAATGCCTCTGTGTGCTTTTAGATTTTTTTTTAAGATTCCTAAAATTTTTCAGAAGTTTGGGGCTTTTTTTTATAATGAAGAATATTAGGCAATTAAGTTGCAACCACCCACTGATATTATATTCAATTTAGATTTTTCTGTATCATCATTGCAGTTAAGCACGTTAGTTTTGCTCTTTTAGATGTCTGACTTGTTGTGGAGGCAATAATATTTCATTCACTTCTTAGCTCTTACCGTTTCTTTAAATCTTTAGTTCTATCAGACTTTACTTAATGGACAAGGAAGTAATGATGACATTTAATAATAGCCAGTATTGTTGACTGATTCATCTGTGTTTAGGTTATAACTAAGACACTGAATGCTGCAATATAGTCCTTGCTTTTATTCAGTTACATTAATAGTCTGAACTTCAGCCGTTATAGAAGTCTTGGCATAAACTGTCTATTTAAAGTGAATTCAACCTTTACAAATTTATTGTGTGTTATGCTGCTGTGTCATATCTTTTTAATATGCAACATTATTTAATACATTTAGTTTCATGACTATTGTAGGATAATATATGATAATGGTTGCAGTTCGTTCACTCTATTAGATGGCAATAACCATTACTTTCTATATGTATATTCATGGTTCTTGTTTTCTATTCTGCACTTCTATACTGTTATGCTTATCCTCTTCTTTCTTATATATTTACACTACTTCAGTGTATCTGACTGTATATCTATGTATCTATATATCTATCTATCCCTACAAATATTTCTCTCTCTTTTCGTTTATCATGTGTCTTTCTTATTTTTATTCTCTTAGTAAATTTCATTTTGTCCCTCATTCTCTGTCTCCATTTCACACTTTTGCTTTCCACCATAAATTTCTCGTAGTCTTTCTTACTCTCTCTCTCTTTGTCTGTCTGTCTGTCACTATATCTATCCATTTATCTATCTTTTTTCTCCCTTTAACTCTCTTTTTCTTTCATTCAATGCTTTCTAGTTTTTCATTCTTAGTCTCAAACAGTTTGCTATTCTCTTGAATATATACATACATCTTTTTCCCTCACCTACTTTTTCTGATAATTTCTTCTACTCCATTACATACATGCCAATATACATATGTGTGTGTCTACATTTATATATAAATATATATATACACTTATACACACACATATATATGTGTATCTGTATATGTATGTGTGTATATATATATATATATATATATATATATATATATATATATAT
>NC_068994.1:39510894-39515170 GCF_001194135.2 Octopus bimaculoides | reverse complement strand
ATATATATATATATATATGTCTTTCTGTGTGTGGTATTTCTGTGTCTCTGTACGTTTTTATCTATATATATCTATCTCCCCAGGCTCTTGAGAAATAAAGTTAGTCTTTTTCTTCTTCATAAGCAGGATTTTCTTAATGGTGCCAATTATTTCTATTGGAAATGTAGTGCAGTCACACATAAAGAGGTCCTTAGGGATTGTACAGTAACACTCCTCCTGTAGAACACACAGCTTCCTGTAGCAAGCCGGCAAGCACTTTACCTACAACACCGACCATTTAGTCTAATCTTTACAGTCAATAATAGTCAATAAAAAGTAATTTAATTCTCTAATCTTACCTCAAGCTGGCAATATTGAAGCTAAATTCTTGATATCGACAGAAAGATATGCACCAATTATTCTATCATTATCATTGTTGTCTCTGCTGTTGTACAGTTTTATTACTATCATTAATGCAGATGTTTTCTCGTTTTCTCAATTGGGAATAGAGAATAAAACCTTTATGCTTGCTTTTCAGCTTCTTCTTAATACTGTTGGATAGTATTCAACCACCTTCTAATATTGCTAACTATTTTCTCTGTTCCATATTATTTGACTACTTTGTAATACTGTTTAATATCACTCTATAATTGGACATTGTTAACTTTATAATATTGTTTTAATGATGTTTTCTTTGTGTGTTAATATCATTGTCAATTCATCTAGAACTATGTTTAATGCTTGGTCATTTATAGTTTGCTTCGTATGTATGCATTTTTATGTATGTATATGGATGTCTGTGTGTGTGGGTGCATGTGTGTATACATACATATATATATACATACATACATACATAAATACATATATATATCAAGAACTCTACATTGAGTAGCGCATATTACATAAGTAGCTTTGTTGTTTTATTGGGTGAGGATTATATAGATTACATATATGAGTCGTGCAAAGTGCACACTGTGTGAATTATGGTATTGAAATGAAAGTGTCTTGATAAGGAAGCGGGTTGTGCCTATCACAATAAATTTTTGGATGCTGTGATGTTATCAGCCCTGGTATGGTTTTTGCATTATGGTTAGTATCTACATCATGATAGCTATTGCTCCTGTTTATATATTGCACAGAATTTTTCAAGCAATGAATCACTACCTTGTAGTGTTTCTTCTAGCTCTTTATATTGTGAGTTCAAATCCAGACAAAGACATTTGTCTTTCATCTTTTTAGGGGTTGATAAAATACAATATCATTCAGATACTGGGGTCAATTTTTTATCAAATTTTTTGCTTTTATTATTATTGTGTAGGTGGGTTAGCAGCGTATCAGACAAAATGCCTTGTGATATTTATTCTGGTTCTTTGACTTCAGAGTTCAAATTCTAACTTTGCTTCTCATCTCTCTGCTGATCAAAGAAAGCAAGTACCAGTCACATACTGGGCTAGATGGTCTCCATTAAACCTTCCCTTCAAAAATTGCTTAGCTTGTACCTAAATTAGAAATATCTTTTATCATTTTCATGATTTGAAAATATATCAGGAGTTTTTCATTCTGTTACAACACGAAACATGTATTTCTTGAAGAATACACATAGATGTATCCAAGTTTAAAGAAGATGTTCACAGTTAATGAAATTGCTCAAGGTTAACTAAAGCATTGAAGATTAAAGAGAATGTTCACGTGTAAATAAAAGAAGCCAATGTTACCACATGCTGCTTGAGAGTGTCCTGAGAATATTCATTGATTTTCAAATGACTAGTTTCTGGAACATTCCTACTTCTACACTTATCGATAATTTTATTTTTATGTCCTTACAGAAATGATTGTGTGTTCCACTGCAGTTGTTCCAATTTCAAATGAAATGTTTGATACATATCTCTTCTGCAATAAGGTTTTTAATTCAAATCTAAATTGGTGTATAGCTTGTAGTTTCCATTCATTTCTACACAACATTATGATCATTTGGTATAGCGATGCTGATAATGAATATATTATTATTATTTAGGATATGAAGAATGATGTTTGGTATATTTGGTGTTACATGATGATTTATCTGTATGCTAAAGTCCCATAGTATTTCTATATTAGTTTATAAGATAAGGGGTGGTTCATATAAATGCCAGAGAATTTTTTCTTCGCGAAGAAAATTTTCTGGCTAGGTTTTTGTTGTGCAGATTTGCCATGTTATTGTGTCTCCAATTGTATTTAGTCAGAACTAGAATCAAATGTCCTGATAAAGTGCGTATTATCTGAGGAAATGCCCCACACCAGTAACATTTATCATCTGTATTGTAAGAAATAATGAATATTCCTTTTAATATATTTAGTGGTGATGGTTTTCTCCTGTATTGTAAATGTTGTTGCCTTTGCTGTCCCATTCAGGCTTGATCTGCATATCGAAGCTTGTGATAGTTTTTTTTTATTGATACATGGAGCATCCAGTTCATGAAAATATTGGCCATATGCAGGCATGCCTTTATGGTTGTTCACTCTATGCCATCGATATATTTGTTTTTGCTGCTGCTTTAGGTTCAGGCTTTAGCTGTTCAAAGTTTGAACCAATTTCTTGTGAGAATTTTGTTGCCATAGATATAATCAATTTGCTACCATATTTTTTTTTTATCATTCTCAACAAGGGTACTTAGAAGGCTGTTAGAAGGCTGTTTTTGTGAATTGGAAAGCTAACAACATCAATAGCTCCCTTTTTATATTGCGCCCTGATGTTCAATAGTCCCCTACCACTCTTCCTTCTAGGAATGTATATTCACTGAGTTTTAAACTTATTTTGTAGAATGCGATTTATTGACAAAGCCCCTAGAGCATTGGATAAATAGGTATGTGGTATGTCTTTCAGCATTTCACATTCTAAGTTCAAATTCTGCAGAGGTCAAATTTGCTTTACATCACACTGTGGTTGATAATATAAAGTAGCAGTCTAATATTCAGGCTAACTTAATCAACTAGCCACCTCCTCACAAATTTCTACCCTTGTGTCACTAAGGTTGGTGGACTGGCAATATTGTTGAAATATTAGGAAAGAAACTTAGCAGTAGGTATTTTGGCTCTTTACATTTATGGGTTCAAATCCTGTCATGGTCTACTTTGCTTTTTATCCTTCCAAGTTCAAAGAAATAAAGTAACCATCAAGCACTGTTGTTAATAATAGTAACCAACCCCAACCCTAAATTTCAGGTTTTTTGTTTATGTTGGAGATGTTTTATTATTTTAGTGGATTGGTTGAACTATTAGTATGTGAAACATAAAATGCGTTGTGGTATGTCTTCTGCCTCTTTACCTTCTGGGTCCAAATCCCACGAAGGTCAATTTGGTTTTTCATCATTTCAGGGTTGATAAAATAAAATATTTGAGTGAATATAATTAACTACTCTCCTCCACTTCTTCAGGCCTTTACTTATGTTAGAGACAATTGCTGTTATTAACATTATTGTTGTTATCATCATCATCATTATTATTTTCCTTTTAACTTAGGTTGTGTCGAAACTTCTGGAGTCTTGCATGAGTAGCTGGCTTGCTACCTACAGCCTATGGTACCATGCTATCTGTTTTTTTTCCACTGTCTAATACTTTCCTTTATGATTCTGGCCATATCAAGGAGGCAAACGTTTTTCAACAGCTCTACAGCTGTTTCAAAGAGTTTGGGGCCTTCTATTCTGCTTTCTTTTATATTCCTCTTCATGCCTTCTGATACTGCCCATCCCCAAGGACCCAACAATAGATGGGACTATCTTCACTTTTCTCATTTTTCCTAATCAAACTATCTCACATTCAAGAGGATTTTATATGTCTATTGTCTTGCCTTCCTTCAACGGGAATTATAGAGCACATATGGTTCACCTTGTCCACTAACCACTAAGTCCAGCTTGCTGTTCTCAAGCACCTGGTCTGTTTAGATTGGGAAATCCCACAGTATTTTGCAGGTTTCAGTATCATTATTATTATTATTATTCAGTAGTTTTATTTTTATAACGTGCTTTCACTTCGCTACCGAGCGCAGCTCTGTGCGCCTTGGGTATGTGCTGTGGTTTGCTGTGGTGCTCTTATGTTTACTGTATTGAAAGTGTTTTGCGTAGAATGTGTGCAGTACCCAGTAGTGCAATTTTCTGTATGTTATATATATTTGTAAGTCCTGCTATTTTTGTTATGTATTTGTCTGAATATTTTTTTATTATACCTAAGGCACCTACTATGATAGGAATTGTTTCTGTTTTTAGATTCCACATTCGAGTTATCTCTATTTCCAGGTCTTTGTATTTTGAAAGTTTTTCCA
>NC_068994.1:39505820-39510178 GCF_001194135.2 Octopus bimaculoides | reverse complement strand
TCTATGTCAGATTTTGGGTGGTGCATCCTATATCCTGTCATTATTTTTCTTGTTTTCCTGTCTATTTTACATAGTTCGTTTAGTGTCCAGTTAAGGATGTTGTAGCTGTAGCTTATAACTGGGACAGCTAAAGTGTTGATACCCATTATCTTGTTTTTAGCATTGAGCTCTGTTTTTAGTATTGATCTAACTCGCCTATAGTACTCTTTCTTTATTTAAAAAAATTTTTTTTTTTTATTATTATTATTATTATTATTATTATTATTATTATTGAGACAGTGAGCTGGCAAAATGCTTTAGTGGCATTTCATTCATCTTCACATTCTGAGTTCAAATTCTGCCAAGGTCAGCTTTGTCTTTCATTTTTTTCAGGGTCAATATAATAAGTGCCAACAAAGCACTGAGGTCAATATATTTGACTTACAACCTATTGCTGACCTTGTGCCAAAATTTGAAGCTATTATTATTATTATCATTATTACTGTAATCATTATTATTATTATTATTATTATTATTATTATTGCTATTAATCTTTGATAACTAATCTAACAGGAACCATATTTGTTGTGTTATCTGTATGGTATTAATTATTCCTTCAAGGAAACTAATCTTATTTACTTTGTGCATCAACATAATCCTAATCTACATGGCTTCTTCATTTTTCTCATGATTTCTTCCATCTCAACAAATTTGAACTGGTGGATGGGTGGTGTGGAAATTAATTTAATTAAATTAACAATATACTGATGATGAATTTGAAGCATATTATAACAACTAGACATTTCGTTATGACAGATAGGCTGAAATATTTTTCAATTTTAGCCAATATTGTTACTATTGCATAAAGATTGTTGACATTATAATTAATATTGTCATCATCGCCATAACTGTGGTTATCTTCCTAGTTTTCTACCCATTTACTAATTTTTGAATTAGTATCAGTTTTGATGGTCTCAAACTGCATTACTTTGATGCTTGATTGATCTTTGGTTTAGCAATTTCTACATCGTTTTATTGTAATTTTCGAGGAATAATTGCAACTATAAAGAATGTTTATTTGGGATAACTTTTAAACATGTTATTTTCTCAATTCTTTAGAAAATTTCTTTATCTTAACAACAGTACATAATCCTATGAAAGCCATGTGTCATCTACACTTCATTTCCAGAGAAGAGTGTATTTTACAAAGATGAAAGCTTGCCAATGTTTAGCAATTCAATGAAATATACAGTTATTGTAGTTATTTCCTGAGAGGATATCATATTACTAATGTTGTCTATATTTTGATATTTAAGATTTTAATATATAAAAAAGGGAGTGGAGAAACATGTGCTTCATGATATCACTAAAAGGAAATAAGTTTTAAGCGGAATAATGGTTTCTGTTAAACATAAATGCTGGTTTTTTATACTGAACCAATATTTTCAATAGATGCCTATTTCTTCTACTATTGCTGTTTTCAATAAGATTCTATTAAATGGACCTAAATATTTCTTCTATATTTTCAAGTTAGTGTCAAAGTTTTGTCATATTCTTTTATGGAATCAGATTTTTGCTAGGTACAGACAAAGACTGAAAATCCATGTTTTATTTGTTAAAATTTATCTTTCTAGAGTGTATGAGTTTGTTAACTGAAATAATACAATACATTCTCATGGAAGCAACCATGAGATCATTTCACCTAGTATTTTATTTAGATATATTTTAACAACTTATCCATTGCAACAACAAAATAGCATTGGTACTGAAATGCTGCATTCAAAGTATTATTAACATAAATCATATTTGATTACTGCACTATGCTTCTTGCAGCCTGCTTGCATGAAATAGCATAGCCTTGTGGTTAGGCAGTTGGGTTTATGATTATTAGTTTGTGGGTTCAATTATCAAACAGGATAGCACATTGTACCTTTATATGTGAAGTACATTGTTTTATACTGCTCTTCTACACCCATCTGTAAATGAGTATCAGTGGCACCTTGGAGTTTACCTTATGATGGACTATCATCCTGTACAGGAGAAAGTATTGTACTAAATGCATTGATAATGCAGCCTCATGAAACTATAAGTTCAGGACAGATTTTCATTTGCTTGGGCCTTTTTTGAACATAAAATAGTCTGGAAGCTTATTAAATATTTATTTTTTTTACTATTTAATGATGGAGGCAAAGCCAATACACATGTCTCTTTAGTTTTTCAAGGCTTTCAAAAACAGAAAAGGAAAAAGATTGAATTTGTCCTCAAACTGGAGACTAACACCAAATGCTTACAACAGAGTTAGCTTCACAACAGATACCCAAAGATTAGGTGGCGATGTTAGCTGGGCATCAGATGAAATCTATTATTAAGAACTCAGAACATAAACAGCTAGAAAACATGCCACAAGAAATTTCAACTGATGCATTAATAGTCCTACCAATCTCCTACTCTGGAATGATACTTAATTTTATTGACCTTGAAAAGCAACATTGTCCTCAACAGGACTTGGACTTAGAGCACAGAGGGGTAGAACAGATACTACAAAGGATTTTTATCCAATGCTCTAATAACTTTGCCAGTTGCTGCTGTACAAATGTGATTTAATGCATTGTGTCAAGTTCACTAAGAAAACTGATGATTTTATTGTCTTTATAAAAACATTTAAACACAGTATATGTTATAGTGTTTTACTACAAAATAATTGAATATCTAGAGTGATACATGATAATTTCTTTGTTTCATGAAAGTTAATTTACTGTAGCAAAACATAAAAAATTATGTTCATTTCAAAACTAGAATCCATAACCATTGTTTTCACTAATTTCATCATCACACTTTCATAATCATCATCGTTATCATCAGCATCATCATTGTCCTCCTCATCATCACCACTACCGTTACCATCAACACCACAACCACCACCGATACTATCATTATCATTGTAGAAAATATTGTTTTTCTTAGGTTCATCATTATACATGATTGGTTTGATATTATATGCTTACATGAGATTCTTTTTCTTTAAAGAGCCTTTATTTAATTAGCTAGATTGTTAATTTTGTAATTACACTATGAATTCCATATACATGACTTAACATATATGTGTGTGCATGTGTGCATGTGTGTGTGTGTACATATATACACATACACACACATATATATATATATATATATATATATACATATATATATAGTTATATAATTATATATATAGATATATATATATACATATATATACACACATATATATATATATACACATATATATGTATATATGAATATATGCATATATATGAACATATATTTATATAGATGTGTACATTTATATATGTATGTACATGGACACACACACGTACGCACATACACATATATATACATAGATATATATATGTACGTATATATATATATATATATATATATATATATATATATATATATATATATATATATATGCACAATATATATATTGCAATGTAAAAAATACAACTTTATGTTTCTGAGAAATGATATACTCCAATTCAAGAAAAAAAATATACATTTTATACACTTTTTCAATACAGACTACATTTAGACTTATGAATTGTTACTAATTTTATATATCTCTTCAACTACAATAGCTAATTTAGAAAATAATTTTCTTTATTTTGGCAGCATTTTTTTTTTCATCGAAATCTTTTTGAAAGAACTATGTGCAACTAAAAATACATATGTAATTGCAGGTAGAGATTATAAAAATGTGTTCATGTTAAGTCAATATATTTTCCATTTGGAAAGAAGAAATTCTTTTCCTCTTTACTAAAAATGAGTTTTTCCCATTCTCTTTGACAATTATTTTTAAAAATTGTGCATCGGAAGATAACTGCAAATACCATAAGATAGAATTAATTTTTATTTAATGGGGCAGTTTTCTTTCATATGCATTATTAAATATGTGTTCACTGAATATGATCTGGCAGATGTTTCTTGGCTTTGTAATTAGTACATATCTTCTTATGTGTTGTAGATAAAGGAAATTTGATAGGACTGAATAAACAGATAAATGGCAAATGAAGCTTCCTCCCATCACCTGCCAACCCATCTTCTTGCATGACTATAAATACTTACATACATAAATATATATAACTATAAAGATATATTTTTATATGTTTGTGCATGTGTATATATTTGTGTGTATATGTATGTGTGTGTGTGTATGTGTGTATACACACACACACACACCCACACACACATAACACAGGCATAATGTATACACATATACTTAAAATATTGGTATATGTATATATATATATTTACAAATTTATATATTTATAAACACACATACACACACATATATATATATATTTATATATATATATATATATATATATATATATATATAT
>NC_068994.1:39501961-39505626 GCF_001194135.2 Octopus bimaculoides | reverse complement strand
ATACACATATATATAGTGTATATTTACTCATATTTAGGTACTTGTGCAATATAAGTTACATAAATTTGTTAATAAAAAATTCATCTATTCCTCTCATGTGTGCAAGTGAATATCTATCTTTATCTATCTATCTATTTATCTCCTTGTATGTGTGTATATGTGTGTGCGTGTGTGTGTGTATGCATGCATGTGTGAGTGCATGTGCATGTGTGTGTATGTGTGTATAGTTGCTTTTTAAAAATGAATTCTAAGAATTTGCTATTTATGGTTTGTAATGTGTTTATATATATATATATATATATATATATACATAGATGTATGTTTGTATGTATGTACATTTGCATGTATTTATGTATTTATATGCATGTGTGTGAGTGTTTTTTTGTGTGTTTGTATACATACACACATGTTAGAAAAGGATGGAAAGGACGCATAGATATATATGTGGGAATGCACATGCACACACCCACATATATACACATGCACAAATATTTAGATATGTACATTCATTTCTATCAAACATATGCACCGTCACACATTCTCATTTTTGATCATGCTTTCTTACATATAGTGCAGCATATAAGCTCATAAAAGAATTTATATGCTCATAATTTTGTTAAAATTTTCCCCCTCCTATGTATGAAAATGATTCCCTCATACACATACAATAGTATGTGTGTGTGTGTATGTGTATACACACACTCATATATACATATATATACATTGGTGTATATTTATATGTATATATGTGTGTGTGAATTTATATATATATTTATGTATAAGGTGTATGTCTATGTAATATAGCTATATACATATGTGTATGCTTATGTCTATGAACATGTACATATGTATATGTGTATGCACTTGCATATGCAGTTTGCATGTGTGTATGTGGTTGTGTTTTCAAAATTACAAATGACTCAAGATTACATTGACTTGTGTGCTGCTATTTAAATGCAGAGTTTTTATTTCCTCCCATGCAAGCCCCAATCAGCCTGTCATTGGCAGCAGCAGATATTAAATACATATTCCATTTAATAGGAGAACAGGCCCCTCTCCTCTCTTTCTACTTTACTCTCTCTTTCTTTTTACTTGCTCACTCTATATTTCTCATTCACTCTCTCTATTTTCTTTTCCATTTCGTTCTCACTTTCTCTCACTTTCTCTCACTCTCTCTCACTCTCTTATTCACAACACAACACAGAACAGCCCATATAATTCTCCTACCACGCCAACACAACAGCAGCAGTAACTGTACAACTCTACAGCAGGATACACATTTCATCTAACAACAAACAGAAATGGATTTAGTAATACAAGTAAGTATATATATACATATGTATATATATATATTATATATATATATCTATAACATGACTTTTTTTGTATTAAATCACACTTATGTTTTTACAAGGTAATACAGGTGTGCTCATAGAAATAATTCACATTGTTAACAGTAATTTTGCAAAAAAATTGTAACAAATCTGCAATGCTGTAATAGTTATACATATTTATACACATAGATATATATGTATGTGTGTGTATGTGAGTATGTGTATGTGTTTATGTATATGTGTGCAAATGTTTTTTTGTTTTACAAACCATATTGTAAAACTGAAGACAGAATACTTATAGAAATTTAAAATATTTTCTAAAGTCTTACAGTCTGTTATATTTGTACAGTAATTAATCATTGGAAATGTTAATAATAGTTTTCTTTTCTTTTTATTTGTTTGTTGTTGCTGTTTTTGATATAACTTTTTTTATTATTTTCTTTCCACATGTTTTATCTTGATTCTTTTAGGAAATTAATCAACATATTGCACATTGTAAAAGTAAAATTCATACTTAATTGTATTTATCAACTATGATGACACTATACAATACAAACTATTTAACTATTTAACTATATTGTGTTTAAAGTAAAAAAAGAAAAATAAACAGACATAAAGTCTAATACTACTCAACTAAGAAGTGTCGGGTTGTGTCTTAAAGGCAACCGAATGTATTTCTGTATTCTAAATATTGCTTTTTTAGCTCCAGGCACCCATTTTTATTGATTATTCTTCAAACCCTTGTGGTGTTTGGTCCATTCATGTCAGACTGCCATATATCTTATGGCCCAAACAGCAGGTTTGCTTCTGTTCATTGTACTATTCAAAACAGAAGTAAATAGCACTGCGAAAGTTTTCCTCAATGCATTACTATAGGTTGACGAGGAGTTAAATAGGTGTACATAATAACTTTATTAACTGTAGAAACTAAGCTCTTTAATGGAAACAAGGATCGATTTTCAAGTTAAAGCATTGAGGTATCCTTCACATTTTACAATCCAACAAATAACTAAAGAAAGTTATATCTACCTATCCATCTATCTATCAATCTATCTGTCTGTCTGTCTATCTATCTATCTATCTATCTATCTATCTATCTATCTATCTGTCTGTCTGTCTGTCTGTCTGTCTGTCTATCTGTCTATCTATCTGTCTGTCTGTCTGTCTGTCTGTCTATTTATCTATTTATCTATCTATCTATCTATCTATCTATCTATCTATTTATTTAACTATCTATCTATCTATCTATCTAGATAGATAGATAGATAGATAGATAGATAGATAGATAGATAGATAGATATAGATAGATATAAATATATATATATATATACATATACATGGTACTTAATTAGATAGCTATAGAAATATAAAGATACAAAGATTAGCATTCATATACATGTGTGTATGTCATCTAAGTAATATTTAAGCACAATGAATACCTGTTACCTGGGGAAATTTTCTTTTTCATTTCCTCTTTACTAACTGTGAAGTTTCAAACAAAATGTTTCACTAAACTGTTTAGAAATTTCTAGTTAAGAATTTTCACTCAGAAGTTTTTAAATATGTACAACTAAGAAAAGAGAAAAGCTAGTAAATGTGTGTGTGTATGTATGTGTGTGTGTGTATGTTTGTGTGTGTGTGTATGTTTGTGTAAGTGTGTATTTCTATAATGTAATGTAGAGCTTATACACATGCATATGTATATATAATATAGCAGACACAGTATGAAGAGAACAATCAAAAAAGTAATGTTGATTTTTGCACATTATTTGTATATAAACATATGCCTATGTGTCAGACTGTTTATGTTTGTAAGTGAGCATACTCTTATAACAATATATACTTATCATATAAGGCAGTGAGCTGGCAGATATGATAGCACACCGGGTGAAATGCTTAGAGGTATTTTGTCTGTCTTTACATTCTGAGTTCAAATTCCGCAAAGGTCGACTTTGTTTTTCATCTTTTCAGGGTCAATAAATTAAGTACCAGTTGCGTACTGGGGTCGATCTAATCGATTGGCCCCCTCCCCACAAATTTCAGGCCTTATACATAGAGTAGAAAAGAATATATACTTATATAAGAAAATATATCCAGACACATGAGCTACCACACATACACACGTCCAGTTAGCACAAACACCCACTCAAACATACACAAGCACTCTCACATATACATATACATATATACATGCACACATATATATGTACACACAGTAATTGATTATCTATAATCCTGGTAATGTGTGTGAATGTATACATGTGAGTATGTGTATGTATATATGTATTGATGCTTAAATATATATATATATATATATATATATATATATAT
>NC_068994.1:39496376-39501025 GCF_001194135.2 Octopus bimaculoides | reverse complement strand
TGTGTGTGTGTGTGTGTGTGTGTGTGTGTGTGTGTGTGTGTGTGTGTGTGTGTGTGTATACCAGCATACATAATTGTATATGACAAAAGGAGAGCTCAGTGGTTTTTCCTGGGTCATAGTCTCATAAAATTAGTTTTCCAGATTCTGCAGAGTATATATTTCCCTACTGGATGAGACATCAGAATTACTCATTTTTGTTTGTTCAGTGAATTGAAGCAAAATAAAATGAAGCGTTAGCTCAAGAATATAACACATCACGAAGCTCTGGAATTGAAATCACAATCTAACAATCATGAGTGAAACTCTCAAATAGCTAATCTACACATTACCATATACATATATGTTATACATTTGTGTATATGTGTGTGTGTGTGATAGATCACTGACCACTACATTTAGAGTTTTTTCTCCTTGCTTTTCTCCTTATTTCTTTCTGTTGAAGAGCATAGCTCAAAACGTTAAAGACTTTCTCTATTCCCGAGCGTTAAACTAATACATCCTTTTGTTGTTTACACCACCTGTCCTCGTCTGTTGTTTTTTTCATAAATTCTCCCATATATATATATATATATATGGTGCATATATATATGCACCAGCATGACCGCAGCCACTTGGCTGAAACACATAAATAAATAAATAAATATATATATATATATATATATATATATACACACACACATACAGAAGTGTGTGTATGTGAATACTACTGGCCTTAGTATGCTAATTTGAGCACTTAAAGATAGTAACCAAGCATTTTTGATTGCTTGGGAAATTATTAGTAAAGCAAAACCTTATACAATAGACAATAATAGATCTAAGTGTGAAAGAAATGTACCAAATTTTCTTTTCTTAATATACTATTATAAACACTAAAAAGGAACAGGCTATGAGATGTCCACATTGGGTTAAATATATGTTTAAATGGTTTGAAGAAATATAAATTACCATATATAATAATTATACTCGTTAATATAATGATTGTGATAATTAGTGAAATTTTTGCAAAGAATGATTGAGGGTTTAAACCCAAACATAAACGAATTCCCTCAGAATAAATAATTTACTCCATACAATAAAGTGTAAACAAAACTGCTTCAATTGATTGTAATATGAATGAACATTTTATAAACTACGTTTCAACTGTAATACCAGTGGAGAGGATTATAAGACCAGAATTCAATTTGCTTTAAAAAGTAACGCTATAGCCTTGAACTGAATACCAACGCAGGAAACTTGTTTGAATTAGTTCTCTTTGAAAAATACCGTAAGTGATGGATCCTTGATGAAATTGCAGTGACTAGGATGCATAATTGCATACAGAGCAATGTGTAGTTGCTGCAATTGAAACATATGTTGGTAATTGTTACAAATGTTGTAGAAAACATTTTTAATAAGAAGTTTTGGATGTGACTAAATCTCCACTCTCCTCTTTATTTTCAATTATATATATACAGGAGTGGCTCTGTGGTAAGAAACTTGCATCTCAACCACATGGTTCTGGGTTCAGTCCAACTGCATGGCACCTTGGGCAAGTGTCTTCTGTTATAGCCTTGGGCTGACCAAAGCCTTGTGAGTGGATTGGGTAGACAGAAACAGAAAGAATCCCATCGTATATATATATATATATGTGTATATATTTGTGTGTGTGTCTGTGTTTGTCCCTGCTCCATCGTTTGACAACCAATGTTAGTGCATTTACATCCCCGTAACTTAGCAGGTTCAGCAAAAGAGACGGACAGAATAAGTACTAGGCTTCCAAAGAATAAGTCCTGGGGTTGAATTGTTCGATTAAAGGCGGTGCTCCAGGATTGTCGCAGTCAAATGACTGAATCAAGTAAAAGAATAAAAGAATATATATGTATATAAATATATCATCATCATCATCATCATCATCATCATTGAACGTTGTATATATACACACATACATATATGTATATATATACATACATATACATACACACATATATATATATTTATACGCAGTGTATACATATGTAAAACCAAATAAGTACTTAATATTTCTGATCTTATGCGTTGATTCAAAATTTTATGTAGTTTCTATTGCTTGATCCCCTTTCCGAGTGTACTGCTTGTATTTTATTATGGTTGCATCAATATCAGAGCAGTTATCTCATCCACAGCAAAGCTGAGCAGTCTACTTGAATACATACATGCATACATACATACATACATACATACATACATACATACATACATTTGTGTAAATATGTATATGCATGGATGTGAGGTGAAATGTTCACTACTTATTCATGTGATTTTTGGTTCAATTTCACAGCACAGCACCATAGGTGAGTGGCTTTTACTGCTGCCCCAAGCCAATCAATGCCTTGGGAGGAAATGTGATGGAAATTGAAAAAGCCCATCAAATATGTTTGGTGTGTGTGTGTGTGTGTGTGTGTGTGTGTGTGTAAATGTGTGGTGTGTGGTTGTATATAGTAAGTAAACACATATATTACAGTTTGTATTGCTTACCTTTATTCATCTAATCAAAGCATGTATTCATTGAAAGTACTATGTTTCATTAGACTTTAGTTGGTACAATTATCAATGTCTGTGTGAAAGGTATAAAATGAAACAGTGAATGTCACACATACATACATACATACATACATGCATGCATTCATTAAGAAATTATGCATATATTTGCTTTACAGTGACCTTTGGGAACATATAGAGAATACTCTGCCAGTTTGCTTGTTTAGACTGTCTGGAAAGAGCTTGGTTCTTATATAGCCTTGCAGTCAGTCACGAGGGGACTGAATATAAAGTAGCCATCTCAAAGAAGGGGAATTAACTCTTTTGATACCAACCCAGCTGAAACTGCCTCTGGCTCTGTAGTACAAATGTTTTGGTTTCATAAATTTTGAATTAAAATCTTCCACCAAATCTTGGTCACAATTTATATTCCTAACACTAGCTTAATGATAACTAAGTTATTTTAGTAAATTCTTTGTTATATTTAAAATGAATTGAAAGAAACACAGAGAATCTGAAAATAAATATGGTAACAAAAAGGTAAAACAAGCATTTTATTTACACATAGAAATTTTCTAACTCAGGAGGTGAAAATTTTTCCATCAAACTCAACTTGCAAATGTATTAATTTAGAAAGCATGCAATACTTTGGGGCAAATTATACAGTAATTAGATACATATGACCCTCAGAAGGCACATCACAAAGCATATTACAAGGATCATCACAATTTATTTAATTGAGGCATGTATTCACTTTGATAGTTCTATAACTAATTAGACATAAGTTGAGCCTATGATCAATGCCTATGTGTAATATATGAATGGGAAGAATGAATCGTGAACATACCAATGTAAAGAAAAATATGCATATTTGTAAATTACAGCGGACTTCCATATCATCAAGATGTTTCTGTGGCTACTTGCTTCTTCCACTGATGTACAAAAAACAAGGATATATTCCTGTAAAAACCTTGTTGAAATAGCTGTCAGATAGGAAGGGTAGAATCTAATGTGCCCAAACTGAACAAGGTGAACAAAATTGTGATTATAGTTTTACAACAAAGAAAATGCTATCTTAGCAAAAAAAATGAATATGGATGTTCATATATAAGTACACACACACACACACATATGCACACACGCACACTCACACACACACTCTCTCTCTCCCATGTATATATGTATGTGCACATACATACATACACACACATACACATATATATAAACACACAGATAGACAGATAGACAAATAGATAGATAGATGGATAGACAAATAGATAGATATAGATATATATAATATTTCTGTAGGAATTACTATAAAAATATATGTGCGTACCTGTCTATGCATATTTATTGACATAAATTTCTAGCAGCATGTGTGTGTGTGTGTCTCTCTCATTCAGCTCCTCCTCTCTATCACTTTCTCTCTTCTACTCTCTCTTTCTCTCTCTCTCTCTCTCTCTCTCTCCCTCTCTCTCTCTTTTCTGCTTCCTCTCTTAATCTCTCTGTATTTAGACCAATTATTATTACATCCTGTCATTCGAAAATTTGCCGCAATATTATAAAGATTTACATTATAGATATTATCATTTCCACTGCCAATTTATCAAATACACACTTACTGTAATATCTGTAATTGTGTCTATGTATGAATACGCATGTCTGTGTTCATGTGTGTATATATCTATATCTGTCTGTATACTTATATATATATGTGTGGGTGTGTGTATGTATACTTATATATATATGTATGTATGTATGTATGTATAAATGCATGGAGAGATAGATAGATAGATATAGCAATATATAGCAGACTATATTAATATAGACATATATATAATTATATACACACCCATACATATGTGTGTACTTATGTGTAGGTGCATGTGACATATACACATGTTTGTATGTGTGTATGTACAATGATGAAGATTTAATAGGGATTGATATAATAATATTTCTGAAAACATACGCTTACAGTACTGATTTTAACATGGTTTAACAGAACAGGAAACCTTTCAATATACCATGTATAATATAAACACATGAGCACATTAAAAATGCATTTACACATAGAAACAGTAAACCACTCAGATGGTATAGATTTATGTGCAGGGTGTATAAGTCTTTCTCAGTATAATATATATATATAT
>NC_068994.1:39494950-39495633 GCF_001194135.2 Octopus bimaculoides | reverse complement strand
CTAAATACATATATACGTGTATATAAATGTATAAATGTATATGTACATGCATATATATATATATATATATATATATTTATATATATGTATACACATAAAAGTGTGTGTGTAGATAATATAAGTAGTTAAATATATGATTCTCTACATGCATATCCAAAGAATCTTAATTTACATTCATAAATATTTTGTTGCATTTACATACAAAAATAGGATGTATAGAAACACACACACATAGACACACTGATATACAAACACATACACATTCACACAGACTTATAGACATTTGAACACAAATATCTATAGATGCACACTTATGTATATACATAAGCATATGTGCACACAAAATTACTTTCAAAGGAAAATTTTTAATAAGCTGCCAGTATAAATTACATTATGATATTTTGTGAAGAAATCATGGTAGCACTAATTTTCAAATACAGAGAATTAATATCCATAGCTTTAACAGTATTGGCAAATCTATGAGAAGACTTCAGTTTATGGTCTGTTTTTCTATTCAGTGCAGTTCTTTTCAATGTTTTCATGTATGCATTAATTCATTTATTTGTCTGAAAATCTCCATATATGTATATATACATATATATATATTCATACATGCATACATATATATATATTCATACATACATACATACATACATACATACATATATACATTCATTCATTTA
>NC_068994.1:39483766-39494476 GCF_001194135.2 Octopus bimaculoides | reverse complement strand
TATATATATATATATATATATATATAAAGAGAGATAGATAGATAGATAGATATACATACATATACATATATACATACATATGTATATAGAAAATCTATATGCACAAATATGTGTGTGTGTATATATATGTATGTATTGGCATGATCATATATGTAACTCTGTACTTGGTTATCATTGGAATAACAAGACTATAGATATGGAAATGGACTCAATGAAATCTAGGAGAGTATTACATATATATATATTATAAAATTTGCTCAGTGTGACAAATTATATATGTATGTATGTATATGCATTTATCATACTCAGCAAATTTTATTATATATATTCATATCCATGTGTTTGTGTGTGTGTGTGTGTGTGTGTGCATGCACGCATTTGTGTGTGTGTGTGTGTGTGTGTGTGTGTGTGTGTGTATGTAAGAAGAACTGACTGAATAAAGTTCAATGAGCTGTTACTTCTGTTAGTTATAAAAGGCTTCTCTCTCAGAGTGAAAGGCAGATCATATGACACTTGGGTATGAATTGCAATGCTACATGGTTGTGAAACTTGAGGTGTGAATGCAGAGTAGATGCAAAGACTAGAAAGAGCTGGAGCTACCATGCTCTGCTGGATGTGCCTGTGTTACAAATTGCAAACGTGTTGAGAGAAGCATTGAGCATAAGAGGCATCAGATGTAGCATGGAAGAGAGAAATTTGTGCTGGTATGATCATTTGATGAAAATGGATGAAGACAACTGCATAAAGAAGTGCTGATTGTTATTTGTGGATGGAACCTGTGACAGAAGGAAACTCAAGGAAATGAAGTTGTGAAAATCAATCTCAAGATGTTGAGTCTCACAGAGGAGAAGACAAAGGATTATGTTGATTGGTGATATGTTGTAATTTAGGGAACCCATTCCATCTCATCAACAATGAGGTCATATCAAGCCTACCCCAACAATTCATTTTCCCTACTCAACTGAAAATTCTACTTATTTCAGTCCATTTCTAGACACCTTAGATATAAGCTTAATATTAATCTCTTTTGTTATTACATGTTTCATATATTTGCAGGGTTAAAGAATAGTCAATTGATTTAACTGTAGTAACTTACTAGTTCTTTATCTTAGCCATTACAAACAAAATTATAATTTGAAATCAGAACACAACATGAGACATGACTAAGCCATGTTTCCTGAGTTAGGTACATGGTAATATCTTTTGTAGGAGTGCCTAGTTAATTTGATCAAGTCAACTATTTTACTGTTCCTTATTTTATCAATACCAAATAGATAAAAAGACTTCAGTGGTCTATGAATTCCAGTGTATATTGTTGTGACTATATGCTATTAGTGTAGCACATTACTATTTTTCTCACATTTCCACAGTAATTTGAGCAATCAGAGTTAGAGGATCCTCCATTGGTTAGCTATGTTGCTAACCTATATAATCTGGTAGTGGCCAAGACAATGGTTGGCAAAATGTTCATCAGCAATTGTCACCAGTAATGTACATAACAACACTGCTTATATTGACAACCTATGATATTAATCTTGTTACGTTTTTATATGTATGTTCTTTGTCTGCTCTTAAAAGGGAAAAATGTTCTTAGAATGATGGTTGACACTGTGTTGTAAAATGTTGTAAGAAGGGGAGCTGAAAATTCTTGGCTTTGGGTAAAAGAAAATGCAGGAGTTTGGTCTTTGCTGGGGGGGGGGTCTGTAGAATGTATAGGCTTCAGGAAAGACTAGCACACCCACTAATTGACTTAATACTCAATATATTCTTATTCTTTGTATAGTGTTAGTGTTTCTTTTGTGTTAACAAAATGTGTGTGTGATATCTGAGTGCTTAAGCTTTAATTTATTTTTGCTATGTCTTGTGTATGTGCTGTGAATGTTATACTTTGTATAATACCATATCTTATATTCTTGAATATGATAGTCACTTATGTTTGGTATTCTTTGGTGTTGTTGGTAAAAAGAATTACAGTGAATTTTGTCAGATCTCTTCATAGTTTATTTGACTGGAACCTGATTTCTAAGGTTACTTGCCATAGAGTTGAATTTGATGACGTCATCAAAATGATTTGACGGAAACATCATGAATCTTGCTTAGTTTTAATAAATATAACTGATGACGATATTGTAAAGGACATTCTAAAATGTGTAATATTGCAGCAGATTCAGTTTAATTAAATGACCATATGAGTAAATATTCTAATGAAATAAAACTGAATTGAAATATTGAACCTATAGCTAAGTAACTTGCAACAGCCAATGATATCATCCTGCAAGTATGGTTTAAAATTTATGTTAGTAGTTGCAGCAGCAGCAGTAGCAGCAGCAGTAGTAGTAGTAGTAGTAGTAGTAGTAGTAGTAGTATGGGCCATGTGCTGTGACAGCATGTCACTGTTGTTGGTGATTCTGAATGCCTGCTGGATGACACCTTTGCTCCACTTAGGTGACAGCCTTCCAACTCATGTATTTGTTTGGGTAGTAATTGCTGGCAAGGGTTTAATGAGGCCAGAGAGCGAATCCTACCTCAACCTCTTTAAATCATCTTTTATGACATGTAAGGGAAATGAGTTCTATTCTTTGATATGTTGATCTCCACACAGCAAGGAATGTTTTCAATTTACTTCCTCTTAAAGAATTAAAGTTAAATTTTCCTGCAACTGTTCTCATTCATATGTGTCCAGGAGTTTGTATCTGTAGGGCAAAGTTATCTTAATACAGCAACATTTTATGTTGGCAACATGTGATTTTGATTGTAACTAAAATACAAAATCTGAAACTGGCATAGCATTTGTAAAAATAATTTTTAATTTCCTGGAAACATAAAACTTAGGATTATTATTGAATAGTTTTTTTTTTTTTTTTTTCAATAGTTACAACTTTATATAATGTACAATATAGAATGCATTACTTCCTTGACTAAAACTCAAAAGCCTGTAATGTTTACTGGTAAATGAAAGGAAATAAAATGGCTTTAGCTTGAAAAATCTATAACCTACTGAAAGACATTAATAAAGCATTATTCTAAGATAATGGATGCAATTAACATATGTCCCTGTTGTAAAGACTTTAACAAAACTAAAAGCAAGAATTTAAATGTAATAAAGAATAAAGTAAATGGATGTAGACATTACTGATCAGAAAGAAAAAAAAAACTAACATAAAACCATTATTTACTTATTCGTACATATAATCCCAAAGCAGCTGTTTTTAAATATTTTAGATTTTCAAGAAGAAAATATATAGTAAAAATATTTATTGTTGTTAGGAATTTTTATAAATCTAAGGAAATAGAATAATTTATTGTTTGTATATAAAATTAATTCAGAAAGGAAAGAAACATAATAGATTTCAGAAAAGGTTATTACAGTTGTGGAGTAAATATTTTATGGGGTATGCATACGTACCACACAAAGTCTTTTGCTAACTATTTTCTGATTCATTAATGTTTAAAAAGAAGTTATTGTTTTTCTAAACATACATAAATAGGAATAGAAGAGAACTACAATTTCAATAATCTATATTAAAACACATTAGTATATAAGTGGACAAATACATTACCATCAACAATAAGTCCTAAATAATAGACTAAAGGCTTGATTCTATCAGGTATATGGTTCTGATTTAAACTGCATTAAGAAATAAATTAAATATTAATAATTCCATTTACATTTACTTCAAATATTACTCTGCTTGATGGTCTTTGATGGACTTTGAATCTGACCAAAATGGAGCTTTGCTTTAGTTGTTAACCAAATGGATTAAAGGATTCAAAGAGGGTAAGAGATTATTGGCAAAATTATAATGCAATATGAAAACCATTGTAAAACTAGAATCTAAGACTCAATACCTGCATAAAATAACAGGCTGTCTGTCCTCTGTATTAATGTATGAAGTAATCTTGATTGAACTTAATTTATCTTTCATGTGTAAATGATTAGCTATCTATATTCAATTATATTCACTCTCTGTCAATCTTAGTTTACAGTCATATAGCATGATCATTTTACCAAAAGCATAGTATATCTCTTTGTTTTCATGAAGGGCTATTGTTCATTAAACATTATCCATTGTATTTGTTTTAATCATAAATACATGTGTGTATATTTTCCTCCCTCTTATTTAACATATTTAACATGTAAATCTGAAACCATTTTCCACATGTTGAACAACAATAGCTAACTCATCACCATTGCTTCTGAATCATTTCAACATTACATTGCATAGAAATTCAGACAATATGCAGCCCATACTGAAAGTAAACCATAATTACATCCTTTCAAGTAAACCTAGCCATATCTGTTATACTCACAAAGCTCAAATGATCTAACCTTTTGAGATTCCTTTTAGATTTTAAAGCATTAATATTATGAGAGCAAAACTCCCGAGTTTACAGGCCCTTTTAGTCTGATACACATATTTCAGAAGTATATCATTATTTATGAAATACATTTTGTATAATATGGCGAATTTTCCTTCAATGAACAATGAAATAGTTTCTCACAGATACTTTAATAAATTTATCAGAATACTCACCAGCTAGACTAAAATGATTTCTAATTTTCTTTTTGTTAAATGCTTTACACGCTTAATATATACTATTTTAATTCTATTATCCTAAGACTCACACTTTAGAAACTTACCAAATTGCATTTTAAATTTATTGATAAGCATTAAGGTAATGTTTAAGCCATAAGAAAATTGCATCTATTTCCTATATTCCTGTCGTTCTTACATAGATTGTCTTTTCTAATTTCATATTAGTTTCTCTTCAGTTAATGTACAGTGATACTTCCACACAACTCCTGTTTATTACCATTTCCAGCTACTACTCTAACATACTTCTTCCTCTATCTCCTCTTCTTTTTCCTTCGTATAACAACAACCAATGAAATCAAATTCCTAATGACTCTTTCACCCTAACTACAAATATTCAAAGATTTAAGATGGATACAAATATAGAAGAGAATAGAAGCTTCATGATTCCTTATTCAGTAAATGATATCTGATATGATTTATGATGTCTTAATGAATGTATAATGTGAAAGTCCATTACATATGCAGGCATACACATACATATCTGTAGCTAGACAATAGCAATAAACTAGCTACTTTGAAAAATCCTAATTGACCATCTCATAATAGATGTTTCAATTCAGCTTTAATCATTTATGAAATACATCTACATATAATTGCGCAGATGTCATCTAGATGAGTTTTGTTATATATGTTTGTAGTCATATACAGGCCTTAATAAATCCTTTTCCTTGATTTTCAGGAAAGTATTTTCTTTCTTTTCTTTTCACACATGCATTCATATTATTTCCAGAATAACTAATAACAATCAATTAAAACAACACTGTTGTTATTATTATTATTATTATTATTATATTATTATTATTATCATCATCATCATCATTATTATTATTAATAATGATGATAATAATGATAATAATAATAATAATGATAATGATAATGATAAAAATAATAATGATATTGTTATTATTATTAATGTTGTTATTGGCAATAGCGGTGGTGGTGACAGTGTTGTTGTTGTTGTTGTCGTCATCGTCATCGCCGTCACTATTGTTGTTATCAGAATCATTACAGCAATTTATTATTGTTGGCTGAGTGCAATTGGTTCTGCTAACTTTTTATTAATTCAAGCACAGCAAGTTTAAAAATTTTATTTATTTCTTGAAATTCAAAATAAAATTTTATTTCAATGAAACCAACTTAATTGGGTGCTTTTCAAAATGACAACAAGTATAATTAGATTAGACTAACTTTGAGAGGTCTGTCTCACTTTATTTCTTCATATTTCAATTGATGAGTGAATCTCTTGAAGAGTCTGTAGAAATTTCTCAAAGGCAGATATACAAACACTGGCATGATTGTGTAGTTATGAAGTTTTGCTTCACAACTACATGGTTTTGAGTTCAATCCTATAGCATCGAATCTGGGGCTCAGCATCTTTTATCATAGTCTAGTGTCATCCATTACTCTGAGAAAGAAATTTCATAGACGGAAACTGCAGAAATTTATTATACAATTGCAGGTGATAGAAGTATATTTTTGAAATGTTTGTTGTCTGAATCTTTTAAATCTTGTAGTTTTGTTGTTCTAAGTTATCCCACATTTCCATAAGGCTGAACTTATTAAAGAAATCTTGGTTTCTTGGTTTTCAGTGGTTTTGTTGTTTATATTACTCCATATATTGATATTGTGTGATTATTCTTCATTGGGGCTCTAATTATGGCTCAGGAAATACTTATTTAAGGTTTCTAGTTTAGGGAGACCTTAGTGTGTGTGTGCGTGTTGTTCAGTTATATCTTTATCTTTTATCTTTTACTTGTTTCTTTGGTCTGCAGCCATACTGGGTCACCACCTTGAAGTCAAACAAATAATCACCCCCAACTACATTTTAAGCCTAGTACTTATTCTAGCCAGTATATATTTTTTTTACCAAGATGCTAAGTTACAGGGACATAAATAAACCAACACCAGCTGTCAAGCAGTGGTGGAGGAAAAACACAAACAAACACACACACAGATATATACATGTATACATATTCAACTTCTGTCCATCAAATCCACTCACAAGTCTCTGGTCAGCCTGAGTATATAGTAGAAGGCACTTACTTTCCCATGGTGCAATGCAGGCATGATTGTGCCAATTATAGATGGATAAATAAAACTTGCTTTCCTCAAAATTTTTGCTTATTATTTATATTTCGCTACTTAAGTAGGTTGTGGTACAACTTTGGATGAATAATTTTTCAATAGTGATAATATTTCTTTTCCATATTTTAATTAATCATATTCCATATTTTAATTAACCATTCATCACTGAAATGTTGATGCCACTTTTATGCATTTGCCATATTCACTGGACTTGCAGGAAAATACCATACTCTGCCATATTAAAAATTACACTTTGAATAATGTACTTCTAAATGCAATACACTTAGACTAAAACAAAATGCTGATAGCTTGAAAATTTTTCATGACTATTGTGCTCAACCATCACCAAACAGGGGCCAACAAGATTTTTATCTGAATTAAAATTGGGACATCATGGCCTGTTCAATCAGAACGGACACAGATTAAATGACATACTCAAACATGACTGACAAGTGACTTCAGCTATGAAACATGTATCGCTTGTACATACGAGGTCTGATCAATAAGTATCGGGGCTGGTAAAGGTGGTGAACTGGCAGAAACGTTAGCATGCCAGGCAAAATGCTTAGTGGCATTTCATCTGTCTTTACGTTCTGAGTTCAAATTCTGCCGAGGTCAACTTTGCTTTTCATCCTTTCGGGGTTAATAAATTAAGTATCAGTTGCGTACTGGGGTCGTTCTAATCAACTGGCCCCCTCCCCCAAAATTTCAGGCCTTGTGCCTAGAGTAGAAAAGTATCAAGACTGGTGCTATAAAAACAAAACTATTATATGTATCTATTTGGCATTTAATCTCCTTCAATGTAGTCTTCTTCAAAAATTACACACTTAATCCAGCATTGTTTCCATTGACGGAAGCATTCCTGGAATTCATTTACTGGGATCATTAGCAGCTGCCTCATTGCATTCACTTTGATTTCCTTGCTGTCCTGAAATCTTCTTCCTGTCAAGCGGGATTTGATTTTTGGAAAAAGGAAAAAGTCACTAGGGGTGAGATCTGGAGAATATGGTGGCTGTTGGACCTTGGGAATGATGTGTCTATCCAAAAACTGCTACACAAGCTGCGCTGAATGGACAGGTGTGTTGTCAGATTAAAGTAGTTTTGGCACAAACTTGACAGACATGCGTTTCATACCCAAATCTGTAGCGATAATGGACTGAATTGAACTATAACTAATCTGCACATCTGATAACTTACAGATGGTGATTCAACAATTTTTCCTCAGCTGCATGCACATCTGTGATGTTTTTCTCAGTTCTGTTGGTTGTGGATCTCCCAGAACGTTCATCACTTGACATTTTTCAGCTCATACCCTCCTCGCCATACACTTCCTGCAACTATGCATAGGCCTCTGAGCAGTTATCGCCAAGCTTTTGGCAAAATTTGATGTTGATCCAAGGTCAATGCAATGATCACACACTACACACATTCACTTCAAGCACTGCTGTAAACAGCGGAACTGAGCTAGTATGTTAAAACTTAGAGCGCTTGCACAGCAGAGATCAAGGTCAATCTGTGCCAAGCAGCTTCACTCTGCGTACTTTCACTTCGTTATTATGACCACAGTCCGGATACTTATTGATCAGACCATGTAGACTGCTATATTCTAAAAAAATATGAAAAATGTTTCAAAAATGATACATGAAAACGATGTTATGATCATATGCACACATTTGCTTGTTTTCAGGTATACATACATGCATACATGTCTAATTAGTGCTGGGGTAGTTATAACAAAAGAATAATCAATAGCATAGGGAATTAGTGATACAATTTAATGTGAGATTTCTACCTTTGTGTAAAGCTTATACTACATACTTTATGAAATATACACAGAAAGTGTATATTTCAGATAGTATGTAGTATAGGTCAGCCCTGATTGAGCAATCCTATGATCAAAGGTGTTTCAATCATGTTTATCTTGTTTTTTTTTATATATTCCAGTGGTAGTATATATGGGGCATTGATATAAATTGTGTACTTCTTTTTTCAAAATATTAGTCTTTTGAATCAAATTTACTTGCTATTCCTTGTTACTATTCCTAGCAGATAAATCAACCATAAATCACACTGGTGTTGCATGGTAGCAAAAGGCAGACAGAAACAAGTGAAAATGAGACAAGTATGATTTGATAGATATATAAGTTTAACCTGGATAAATAGCAGAGCACAAGTTACCCAAGAAAAAGGCTGGAAACTAAAAGAATCAGCTAATATATATAGGAAACACATTTATGATGTAGAGTCATGTGATGCCAGTAGATAATGATATTGCTTAAGGATTGTTTTATTTTAATGTTGGTTAAGGATTTTCATTAAAAAAATAGGATGTGTGAAGAAGTGGTGAGGTCAGACACCAGGAAGCTTGGCTCCACAGAAAAGTAGATAAGATGAGAAATGATGAAGATATTTGGGGATATATTGTATGGTAGACTTGTCCAATCCTAATCAGCTTCCAAAAGTGGGTTTATGTGCATGCAAATACACAAACACACACATATAGATATAGAACTTAATCAGTCGATGTTACTAATAGTTTCAAAATAATTGCAAGGCACTCATTGTAGTTGATATCGTTTTCATGAGATTTGGTTGTTTTGTACACCTAATTCGCATTAATTTGAGTGAAGGAGATGCACAAGTCAATTAGGTCTGATGATAATGAACTGAATCATATTGAATGTCTTTGAGTAATTTTGATACGTTTAGAATAATGAATTGACTGCATTCTATAATCGTAAAAATGTATGGTTTATTCTGTATTCATTTCATTGAGAGCTCTTCACCTTGACACAGGATCGTTATGTGTGTATGTGTGCGTGTATTCATATGTTTATATATGTAAATATTAGTATATACGAAAATATGTATATGCATGTACATATACATACATATATATATATATATATATGTACGCACATACACACACACATATATACATATTTATAGAGATAGATAGATAGAGAGAGGAGAGAGAGAGAGAGAAGGTGAGTGAGATCCTGATGCTGATAAGATTTTAATAGTTTTCTATCAAGTTTCTCCAACTAATTCAACTCCATTGTATTTTTCAATATATGTAAATAATCTTCTATATTCCATTAAATTGAATGTTTCATGTATAGTCCATTGCTGTTTCAAACTGCAGTTTTGATGTTCTTTTCATTGTGTACTGCCTGTGTTCGGCATTTTCACAATGCATTTTAAATTACATTGATTGATAAAGCATCTCCGAAGTTCTGCATCATAGAGTGATTTCTTAATATATACAAAACAGCTTAAGTAGTAAAAATATCAGAATAAAACAAGCCATAAGATAGTTTTACAGATAATTAAATCTAGTACTCACTAAAGAAGTAACAGAGAAGATCTGGTAATAGCCAAAGCTATACAACAGAAGCTGCTTGATGCATGACTTACAGTATCTCTGCTAGCAGAATATCAGGCATAAGGCATGACCAATAGTAAATTCACATTTAGAAAAAAAATGTCATGCAAAATTCAGACAAAATATAATAGAGACAATCTTGCACCAGGCTTGAAAGAGCAAATCTTATAGCAATCACGGAACCTCTTTTCTGTACACTGAATAACCATAATATTATACAATAAAAGAAGTAATTTTGTGTAAAAGATTGATGCAAAACTGTAGAAGTTGCACTATAGTCAGGTAGTCAGGATTTAGTAGATACTGTATATTTCAAAAGAGGAAATAACTGGGCTCTATTAAATATATATTTTACTCAAAAGCCAACTGTATATGCGTTCAGTACTACTTTCTTCCATTTGTTTCCTTGCTTGTGTATATATATATATATATAGTTCAAATTTACAGAAAACAAAAGATGAAGACAGGTGAGGGAAAAGCAAGTGTAGTTGTATTAGTTTCATACTTTGGTACAGTAATATGTATTTGAAAAAAATAATGGAAATGAATTTTCTGATAATTTTTCCATTTTAATTAGATGTTTAAACACCAAATTATTAAAGTAGAAAAATTATCAGAAAAGCCATTTCTATTCAATATATA
>NC_068994.1:39481736-39483427 GCF_001194135.2 Octopus bimaculoides | reverse complement strand
ATATATATATATATATATATATATACATATACATACATACATGCATATATGAGTTCAAGACATCACCAACGGTTCAGACAACATGAAATACATAAACAAATGAGTTACATATGTAAACGAGAAAAAAAATGGAAAACAGGACAAGTAAACAGAGAGAAAGGACCCTTCATCAGTTGTTGGCTGTCTAACTATTCCTCATTTTGAGCATTCAATGACAATATAAGTCTTCAAAGACAGTTACTCCTATAAATTCTAAAATAAAATTTAGGATTTATGGAGTGTCAGAGTTGGAAACAAAAACATAACAGTGGAGACGTACAAGGAAACTGAACGAAAACAAATATATATATATATATACATACTTGGAAAAAAATATATATGTACACATATATACATATACACACATATATATATATACACATACACACACATATACAGATGTGTGTGTGTAAACAAAAACACATACATTATTTAAAACAGTTTGATTCAGTCCATGTTTTGTAGGATTTACACAGGAACCTATATTAAATAAATTTGAGTTTAGTAAAATCTTGATGTATTCCTTATGCAATACTTGATATGAATTCTTGGCTGTCTACACATAAAAATTGATATTTAATGTTGTGATTCCCTCAAATATAATTCATAGATACAAAACATCTGGATTCATGTCATAAATAGAATGAATTAGTATGTATTTTTGCAGTGTAAAATAGAAGACAAAGATGAAGATATCAGTATAACAATTTTAATGTTGGTTATAATTGTTTCAGTAGCATTCCATTTCAAACTACATGACACAAATAAGTGTGTGATAAATTGCTTAAGACTTGTATAAATTATGCATGATTGCCCTCTTCAAATGCATATCAAAATGCATGTATGAATATATGTATGTATGCATGTATGAATATATGTATGTATGCATGTATGTATGCATGTATGAATATATGTATGTATGCATGTATGCATGCATGTATGCATGTATGTATACACATATGTATATATGTATCATTTGTTAAGGTTGTCTCTACATATTTTCTATAGCAATTATAGCCAACATTGATTTGTTACAAGGTTTCATATCTGAGTATGTTAAATGTAAACAACAACGAGATTGAAGATGAAAAATGAGTAATGCACGTATATGCAATGAGTTCATGAGTGGTTAATGGGTTGGATGGGTGCTGGTGAAGGAGTGAGAAGTCCCTGAAATATCACATATTTTCTATAGAAAATCTGTAGAGATAATCTTAACAAGTGATTTAATAGCAGTGCTAACACAGTAGAATACAGTATTGACCTACAAAGTGTTTAATTTAGTTTGCAGTATATTAGGGTTGTATGATTAAATACAATGTCCCTACAAGTCATTGGTGTACATATGTTTATATAGCTCTGTGTGTGGTTATCTATCTATCTATCTATCTATCTATCTATCTATCGATCTATCTATCTATCAGTCTGTCTGTCTGTCGATCTATCTGTCTGTCTGTCTGTCTGTCTATCTATTTTTATAAATATCTGTGTGTGTGTGTGTGTGTGTGTGTGTAGCAAAATTCCTTAATCAAAGATCAAGGTGACCACCAATCCATTGAAGAATCTATGGATTGAATATAACTGGTGTGCAAATGGTTTTATTTACAGATTTAGTGAAATGTCTGTGTATGTATGTATGTATGTATATATAT
>NC_068994.1:39474085-39481266 GCF_001194135.2 Octopus bimaculoides | reverse complement strand
TATATATATATATATATATATATATGCCTGTCTGTGTGTGCTTGGATGTGTGTGTCTGCAGGTGTATACATGTAGATAGATCCCTGGTAATATTGATTTCAAATTTTGGCATAAGGCCAAGGGAGGGTTTAGTTGATAACATTGACCCCAGTGCTCAACAGGTACTTATTTTATTGACACCAAAAGGATGAAAGGCGAAATTAAACTTGGTGGAATTTGAGCTCAGAATGTAATGATGAACAAAATTCCACTAAGCTTTTTATTGTAACAGTTCTACCAGCTCATCACCATCTACTAATTATATTAAAATACAAGTGGACAAGGGTATTCTGTACTTAATCCTTGGACAGAGTGTGTATGACAAAGTGTGTGATAGATCTGGGCTTTTGAATTACATGTAAAGTTTATCCAAATCAGTTCCACACAGTTTCTATTTACCCACTTAATCACATAAGACATAGGTCGACTCAAGATACCAGTCACTGGTTGTAATAGAATAATATTTTTGACTTGGAGTCATATCCAAAATGAAAAGCAGATTGCTCATGCAAACTTATTCCATATTCATTTCTTATGCCAAAATTCTCCTTAGAAATTTCAAATTTCAAGTAGTCAATTCAAGTTGAAGTTAGTTTGTCACTTGCAATCAAATTGCAAAAGGAGATATATTTTTAGTGCAATCACAAGAAAATACATTTGCTGAAAATTTCTAGCCATGGGATCAAATTAGAAACTACGTGATTGTAAAGTAAACTTCTTTACCACTCAGCCATACATGGGGAGGTATGCACAAGAGAAAGATTATTGAATACATGTAGGAAAAACTATTCATTCAGAAGATGCTGCTCATTTATTTCATTGGTATGCAGGGTTTCTGGTTAGGTGTAATTGGTCAGATGATAAAAAGATGAATGACAGAAACATTGGGGTGCATATATATTATACATATATACTAGAATGAAAAATGCGGGTGCAGAATTCTAGAATATTGCCAAGTATTGAACCTGATAAAGTACTGAACAAGTAGTAACAGAAAGTAAAATGTCAGTACAGAATGTATTGAAAATGGAAAAATACAGGACAAGAAGTAAAAATGAACTTAAAATATTACTACTGAAATTAGAATTTAAAAACTAAAATACTAAGTAATACTTTTTTATATTTATAAATATATATATATAATTTATATAGATATGTAAGTGAAAATATAGTCATGGCTGATGCCAGTGTCATGTGACTGGCACATGCACTGGTGACACGTTCAAAGCACCCATTATATTCTTGGAGTGGTTGGCATTACTAAAGGCATCCAGCCATAGAAACCATGCCAAATCAGTCTGGAATCTGGTGCAGCTCTCCGGCTTACCAATTCTGGTCAAACCATCTAACCCATGCTAGCATGGAAAGCAGATTTTAAATGACGATGATGATGATGATGATATATATATATATATATATATATATATATATATATATATATATACACACACACACACACACACACACACACACATATAAATATGTATATGTATGTATATATATATATTTGTGTGTATATAAGTGTGTGAGTTCATGTATATAGTCACCTATAAAATATGCGATTATAATATGTCTTTAGAATATATAATTTATTATGCGCCTACATATATGTGTATGTATGTAGCTATTTATGATCAGCCAGAATTCATATTGGTGCCTGAAGTGTTAGATAGACACAGGACTAAGTTTCATTCGTTGGTCTCTGAAGTAAATTCTGGCTAAATGTAAGAATGCAGACAGTGTAGTAGGCATATTTGGAAAGCTCACACACTAAGCAGATATATTAAACTTGTTATTATGGTTTAATATTGATAAAGTGAGATTATTCTAATGTTCATCACACTGTGAACCTTATCTCTCATTAAGCCATATGAAGATGAGGTTCATATATCTTGTCTATATAAGATTTTTGCTGCTCATTTCAAAATATTACTACCCTATCCTCCATCTTAGCTTCCCTCAGAATTTACAGGCTGAAGATTGTGAAAGCCTTGTATATTACCATAATGAATTTCTAGCTCACTATATATGAATATGTTTTATGCTCTAACACTGGCATTGAGTTGTCTTTTTTCTGATCACTACCAGTAATGTGTTTGTATGTGCGAATGTATGTGTGTTTTTATACATATATGTATGGGTATATGTATGAATGTATGCATATATGAGTATACATTATAGTAGCAAATGCATACACATGTCTATTTATTTATTTAGAAATACATACATATATATATATGTATGTGTATACACACACACACACACACACACACACACACACACACACATACATATGTCTATTTCTCTCACTCTCTCTCTCTCTCTCTGAATATATGCATACATATATTTATATATAGAGAGAGTGAGAGATGTGTTCTCTCTCTTTCTCTCTCTCCACACCGACATACCCCCTCACACATACGCACATAAGCAGACACATGCAGACAACACTATACACACACTTGAACAATAGATTTAGTTTACTTCAGGATAACATCATAGAAATATGTTCAAAATTTCTATAGAATTTTTACATGATGCCAACTGAAGCGATGTACACCTGTCGTGTTCATGCTAGAATGGTCAAACAAATATTAATGACATGAAAATAGAAATACGATTATCTTTGTTACAGTTGATGGGAATATATTTTTTTTTTAATAATAATATACTTTGGTCATTCACATATTAATGTCATTATCCTGCTGCCTAGGAAGACCAGAGATGTATCTCTTGATTTTTTTACTCACATAAATATTGAAACAGATAATTTATACATTATGGATATAAAACTGATAATTTAAGATGTTATGAACATAAAATATGTTTTTCTATAATTTATACATTTGGGATTTGATGCAGTTTTTAATGAGAATTTGTTTAACTGTACATGTTTCAAACAAAATTACAAATGACAAACAAAATTGCTTTGCAGGAACTGTGTATTGCAATTGCCACAATATATTATATTATCTTTATTTTATTCTTTTCCAGAAATTACAAATGGTTTGATAACTATTTTGCACTAAGATATGACTTATCATCCATACATACTGGAAATATTTGTGAAAAACATGTTTGTACAAGCACTAGTACACATATTTTTTCTCCATGTCTGTGAATGTATTGACTTTACATATTATGTTGAAGAAGGTAAAGATCCTGGATTTTACTTGGGTGATATCAGAAGTGATACACATTTAATGAACAGTATCCCTATAAAAGACCACTATTTAATCAAATTTAATCAACTGCAACAACATGTTACGGATAAACGTCAGTTGTTTAATGTTACCAAAACTGGTAAACTCTACACTGCTCAAACACTGGATGCTGAATCTTTTTGTAAATATAATACTGAGTGTTTTGAGATGGTGGATATTGCTGTTCAGAAAAGGGAATCCTTTATCAAGATATTAGAAATTAAAGTTATCATCAAAGATATCAATGACAATTCTCCAAAATTTCCTACAGATGAAATTAACCTCAAGTTTTCTGAGGGTGATAAAAAGGGAAGTAAGCGATCAATTGCAAATGCAATTGATCGCGATGTTGGTATATTTAATTCTAAAATTATATACCATCTAGAGAAAAAAGTAAATGAGCCCTTTGAACTTGCTGTTTATAAAAGAGTTGATGGCTCTTACAACCTACAAATTATTTTAGAAAATGAAATTGATAGGGAAATAAAAGACAATTACATAATTCGGGTTATTGCCAAAGATGGTGGAATGCCTTCTCTACAAGGAATTTTAACTGTGCATATATCTGTCACTGATATAAATGACAACCCTCCCATTTTCTCTCAGAACATTTACAATATTACAATAAACAATGGATACCACAGAGGGGAATCTGTCATCGTTCTGACAGCAACAGACTTAGACACAGACAACAATGGTAAAATTTCCTATCATTTCAGTAGCAAAACATCAGATTTAACCAAATCACATTTTGATTTAGATGAATCAACTGGAGAGATTTTCTTTCATGGTAAATCTACAAGTGGCAAAAGAGTTACCTATAAACTGTTCATTGAAGCTAAAGATGGAGGTTTCCCTCCTTTGAGTAGTATAGTTATGGTTCGAGTTAATGTCATTAATCAGCAGAATAATGCACCAGAAGTAGATATAAAATTTGTTACTGAATCAACGGGAAATACAGTCACAATATCAGAGAGAGCAGAAGTTGGTAGCTTTATTGCATTTGTCAAAGTTATTGATAATGACACTGGTCAGAATGGTCATGTAAGTTGTGACCTACAACATGAAAAGCTTCAGCTTCAGAGCTTTGGCCAAAAAAAATACAAAGTAGTTGTTAAAAATTCTGTTGACCGGGAAACCGAAAACCAAACTGATTTTACCATTACATGTGAAGACAAAGGATCACCACCTTTAAAAACTCAAAGGAGATTCTCTATTCAGGTGATGGATGTCAATGATGTACAGCCAAAATTTTCCAAAGATTCTTTCAAGTTCCTGACCTATGAGAATGAAAAACCATATTTTCCTGTTGGCTTGATTAATACCATAGATCCTGATCTTGGACCAGGTGGACAGTTAACTTATTCTCTATTGACTCAAAGATACACACTTCCTTTTGAAATTTCTAACTTTGGTTTCATTTTAACTACAAAATCCTTAGACCGAGAACAACAAGATATATATAAATTCAGAGTTTTTGTTAAAGACAATGGAACACCGTCATTAAACAATACAGCCAATGTCATCATTGAAGTCATGGACAAAAACGACAATGCTCCATATTTTATATTTCCTAGTGTTAACCCTTTCAGCTTGGATATTTATTACCATCCACAGAGTAAAAAAGATATTACTGTTTTGAGAGCCTCAGACAGGGACAGTCATGTGAATGCTTTTCTCAGATATGAAATTTTAGGTGGTAACGATAAGCAGTTATTTACCATTAATCCTTACACGGGTGTATTGTCATTCTCTCGAACAGTTTACCAAAATGATGCTGGATCATATGATTTGAAATTCATAGTCAAGGATAGTGGTATCCCAGTTTTATCAACAGTAACTACTTTATCCTTGACACTTACAGTTAGTAATAAGACATCTAAAATGTTAACTCCACCAGACACCAAATCAGATGATAAAATCCACATTAATCTTGTAATAATTATTTTATTGGCAGCTGTGATAGTATCAGTAGCTACAGTAGTGTCAATAACAGTGTGTATTGTACGGAGAAACCACCAGAGAAACACAAATTACAGAGCAAACGTAAATACTGCTAACAAAAGTATGAGTGCCAGTAGACAGCCTGGATATGATAGTGAACAAATGACACTTCAGTATGATGTCCCCGTCCCCGTGGCAACATCTTTTAGCAAGAATCGGGGCTCTTTGCCCTCTGAAATATATTGTCAGCCCAACCGAGAAAGAAGTCTTCCTGTAAGTTATTTAATATTCTTACTTTATTCAACTATGATAACTTCTTTAAAGGAATAATCTACAAAGAAAAATTACTTTTGAATATGAAAAGTTAATTGCTTTCCAAGTTAAAGAAATAAATTTCATAAAATAGTTTTCATTTTCTAAAGCAAAAAAAAAAAGTCTATATTAATTTACTGCTTCCTGTAAATTAATTTATGAATTAGTTTACTGTTAACATAGTTGAGAGTTTTCATTATTTTAATGTAAATATTTTGTGAATTGCTTTTGTAATTATTATTGTTATTGTTTTTATTTATAGTGATGGTGGTTTGGTGATGTTGACTAAATGTCATTGTTGTTGTTGCTGTTGAATTATTATTATCATTATTATTAGTATGTTACTGATAGTGGTATACAGTATTTGACATTCTATTTTATTTAATATTTACAAAAACCAAACAACATATCAGTTTTGAAATTAAAAACAAAAAACAAAAGCATTTGTATGGTATCATGTAGTAATTATGTTGTCAGTTCTATATTATTAATTCTCATATTTATATTTAGTTTTCTCATGTATAAAGAAAGACGCACTGGTGGCATGAAAGAGAAAACTATATAATTTGATGATAGGATATGATATCAAAGTTTGACTGAAAGATTTGAGACCCTAGAAAATAATTTGAAAGCATATTCTTGTCTGAAAGGAAATAAAGAAGAATCAAGCGAGAGACTTCTTTGTATCATTTTCCTATTACAAAAGGTCTGACATTTCATTACACAATTTCAAAAATATTTATTAAATTGTTGGCTTCCATACTTGTAAATTTATTTTGAATCTGATATAAAACAATATTGAGAAAAAAATAAAAATTATAAATAGTTTCTAAAATGTTAATCTAGAATACTCATTGGAGGTATTACCAAACAGGATAATAAACAAACTATTAAAATTTTTATTCTGCCTAAAGTATTGAGCTTATCTGAAAGTGTTAATTGATTTCTAAGCAAGCAAACACAATGCCTCAACATGGAGTGGTATAGTACAATTCATTATGTGGACCCTAGTGTTTGCTTACTACTTAGGACACTACCTAATTCTAATTTATCCACAAGACCAACAATTTTAGAGAAGTGGGGTCAACTGATGCCATTCGATTCAATACTTGATTGCTACATTATTTTATGATCCCAAAAGGATGAAAGGCAAAGCTGATGTCAGTGAGATTTGAATTTAGGATGTAAAGAGACAAAGCAAATATTGTGAGGCATTTTGTCTGATGCCCTTATAATTTGGCCAATCCACTTCACTTGAGGACAATAATTACTACCTGCAATGAACATCAGTTATTTACTAAGGAATAGTTTATTTTTGTTGTTCTGTCAATAGTTTTCTATAGAGTTTTACTCCAATTTTTCCAGTTTTACCTTTTTTCACTATTTATAGCAAGCATAGCTGAGTGGTTGAGAAGTTTGCTTCCCAATAGCATAGTTTCAGGTTCAGTCCCATTATGTGTCACCATCTTTAACTATAGCCACAGGCCAACCAAAAGCCTTGTGAATGGTTTTGGCAGGCAGAACATGAAAGAAGCCTATTGTATATACATACATATATGTGTGTGAGTGTGTGTGCATATATATATATATATATATATATATATATATCAAGTACAACAATATATATATATATATATATATATATATATATGTATGTGTACATATATATATATATATATATAT
>NC_068994.1:39469391-39473230 GCF_001194135.2 Octopus bimaculoides | reverse complement strand
ATATATATATATATATATATATATATATAATAGTTATATATGTATATAAGAATGTCATTATTCTGTTTCTCAATAGAGAAAGAATCGGTTTCTAACCTAGATCCAAGGTTCTTTTATTGGAATTTCAACATCAACAACAGGGTATTTTTGTTTGTTTGTTTGTATGTATGTATGTAATGAACTTCCACATGGTTCTGTCAACTAAATTTATTCTCAAGGCATTGGCTCAGTGGGTAAAAAATTTGTAAATGAATTTAAAATGAATTACTATAGAAAGGCTTGGCTGTGTGATAAGAAACTTACTTCACAATCACATGGTTCCAGATTCAGTACTCCAGCATGAAACTTGGGGCAAGCTGACCAAAGCCTTATGAGTAAATTTGACAGACAAAAAGATGCAAGTTGTACACACATATGTGTGTGTATGTGTGTGTGTGTGTGTGTGTGTGTGTGTGAGAGAGAGAGAGAGAGAGTGTGTGTGTGTGTGTGTGTGTGTGTATGCATATATCTATATATGTGTGTCTTTGTGTTTGTCTCCCACCACTGCTTGACAACTGTTTGCTTATGTCCATCTAACTTTGCAGTTCAGCAGAAGTGACTGATAGAATAAGTATCAGGGTTTTTCATTTGACAAAACCCTTTTTAGGCAGTGCCCCAGCATGAATGCAGTCCAAAGACTGGAACAAATATAACATTCCAAATACAGAATATTGAATTAATAAGAATGTTAAGAAAGAAATTGCTGGAAGGGCAGTACGCCACGAAACTTTCCTTTTAGTTGCTAAGTTGCAGGAAATGACGTGGTTTTGTCACGTAACACAGTATGTTGAAACTAACAAATATTGCCATATATGAAGAAATCTCTGGTAAAAGAGGTACAGAAAGATCACAAAGGTAAGTAGATGTGTAACATCAAACCTTCTTTTGTGGTCTTTGTGGTAATCAAGTGCTATATGGTTTGAAGTTTTTTCAGGAATTTCTTTCTTAAAGATTAGTACGTTTCTTAAGGATTTGAGTGAGAATGAAGTAATAGATATTTTAAAAACTTACTTAGATTCATGCCCACTAAAAAAATGCCACATCCATCATCATTCCAAAATTTTGTTTCCAATAAAATATTGTAGTTCTTCAACTACAGAATGGTTTATGTGGAGCTGTCTTTAGTTTGGCTTGTAATTTCATGTGTGTTACTATTAATAATGTGATAATATATTGAAAACAGCAAGAATTTTAATTCAGATTCCTGATGCCTTTTTTCCTGCTTACTTTGAAATTTTGATTTGATAAAATGAATGTTTTGGGATCCAAAACTAGAAGAAAAAAGTGTACATTTTTTATGTAAAAATTAAATTAAGATCTAATTTTTTTTTTATTAATTCGAAGTTTGTTTTCAGTTTTTATAGAATTTCAAATTAAATTCAAATTTCTTCACTATTGAGTTGTTTTTAAACGTTATTACTGCCCACCCCAACCTGAATTTGGTTTATGGAACCATATCCAGTTAATCCAAAATTTAGAATTTTGGAGAACTAAAAAAAAAAAAGAGAAATCTTTAAAGATTTCCCTTGCTCGTTGAAATGTAAACATTTACAAGATGCCATCTCCGGTTAAGCTTACATTTAAAACCATAATATTACTTAACATCTATTTATTTTTTTATTTCTCATACCTATAAGTGTGTACATTCATATTTAAATTGTTTACATGTAATTATCTGTATATTCATATGCACAAGCACACATACACACACTCACACATATTAAGCTGTTCCTATTAATTTCTAAACATCTTACATAACACTACCTCCCTCTCAGTCAAGGGGTCCTTTAGACTTGCAAATTACAAATGCCAAGTCATGGAAATAAAGGTATGCAGTACACTTTGCAAGTGAATGACATTAGGAAGGACCTTCAGTCATAGAAAACATGCCAAAACTGAGACATTGAAAATAAAAACAGAGTTTTCTTACCTGTTGGAGCTTGTTTAACCCTCTAACCCATGGCAGTAAGGAAAGTGAATAACAACGATGCTGATGATTATTACAACAACTATGACGATGATGAAAACAATGTTGTAAAAACCACCCATGGCCAACAGTGGCACCAATGCTTTCCAATGCAAATACCACTGATGTTGAGACCAATGACAATAACAACGACAACAATATTATTTATGTATAGGCAACTTAAATATTTCTCTTTTATATTCACTTACTGATGAGTACTTATAAATACAAAGTAAAATATAAAATCTTAGATAACTATCAATGGTATCTGCTAGCAATAATTACTCAGTAGGAGTTCATGGAAGAATTATATAAACCAAATTGCCATAAAGCATCTAGAACATAACGTCTCAACGCTTGCTCTTCATCTGTCAGTAAAGAACTGAGAAAAAGTGTTATTGTCACTCTGGCTGTAAGCAATTAAAATATATTAATGTTTGATGTCTGATTTTTGTATATTCCAAAAGAGTCTAATGGTTTAAGTGGGATGGTTGTCTCAATATGTAATACAAAAGAATTTACAAAAGAAGAATAGATGTAAGATATATTTTCAGATGTTAACATGACTTATAACAATGTCATCTTATATACATTTATACTCATTTCCATATGAAGTAACCTGTACATCCAAGCATTTCAAAGAGGATATGAAACTGTGATATCTTACACATATTTAATATATTAACATCAAAGATACATGGTTATATTCATACATTCTATGTAATTTTTAATATTAATTTTTACAAAATTAGGGAAACAGTAATACCATATTAATGGAAATTATTACAGAATAAAATAATGCTGACATGTGTGTGTGTGTGTGTGTGTGTGTGTGTATGTGTATGCATGTGTGCGTGTGTAATTCCCAAAGGCAAACAAAGCAAAAATCAAACAGAATTGAGAAAAAGCAACATTGTCTAATTCTATATAGTCTTTAGTCTTACATAACAAAAGACTTTCTAAAACTTCCAGACTATATATATAGGCACAAGTATAGGTGTGTGCTTTGTAACCACATTATTTCAGGTTCAGTCCCACTGTGTGGCACCTTGAGCAAGTATCATCCACTATTGCCAAAGGCCAGCTAATAATTTGTGAGTGAACTTGGTAGATGGAAAATCTATGCAAATCTGCCATGTGTGTGTGTGTGTGTGTGTGTGTTGTATGTATATGTGTGTACATGTCTTTGTGTTTGTTCTCTCACTCCTTGACCACCAGTGTTGGTTTGTTTACATACGTATCACTTAGCATTTTGGCAAAAAGGACTGATAGAATAATACTAGACTTAGAAATAAAAACTGAGGCTGATTTGATTGACTAACCCCTTAAAGGTGATGTCCTTGCATGGCTGCAGTTTACAGCCTGAAACAAGTAAAAAATAAAAGATTGAAGATAAAATATATAAGTGTGGCTGTGTTTGTAAGAAGCTTGCCTCCCAACCACATGGTTCTAGGTTCAGTCTCACTGCTTGGCACCTTGGGCAAGTATCTTCAGCTATAGCATTGGGCCTTGTGAGTGGATTTGGCAGATGGAAACTGAAAGAAGCCCATAGTATGTATATATATATATATAATGTGTGTGTGTGCATGTGTGTGTGTAGCCCCACCATCGCTTGACAACTGATGTTGATGTATTTACAAGCTCATAACTCAGTGGTTCAGTGAAAGAGGCCAATAGAATAAGTGCTGGGCTTACAAAGAATAAGTCCTGTCATTGATTTCTTCAAGTAAAACTCTTCAGGGCAGTGCTCAAGCATGGCTGCAATCAAATGACTGAAATAAGTAAAATAATAAAAGAATATATATATATATATATATATATATATATATATATA
>NC_068994.1:39465906-39469141 GCF_001194135.2 Octopus bimaculoides | reverse complement strand
ATATATATATATACGAGGTCTAATCAATAAGGCTCCAGACTATTGCCATAGTAATGAAGCTAAAGCACACAGAGTGAAGCCACTTGGCACAGACTGACCTTGAACTCTGCTGGGCATGCACACTAAGCTTTAACATTCTCACACACTTCTACTATTTACAACAATGCTTCGAAGGAAGATTTGTAGTGTGTGCTTGTTGCATTGATCATGACAGAGAGTTGTCATCATGACACCTGCTCAGAGGCCTACGCAAAGTTGAAGAAAGTGTATAGAGAGGGATGTATGAGTCACACACAGGTGTACGAGTGGTTCAGAGGTTTTGAAGATGACTGAAAAAATGCCGATATTGATAAAAGTTCTGGGAGACCCGCAACCAGCAGAACTGAGAAAAAACATTGCAGATGTGCATGCAGCTGTGAGGGGAAATCGTCGAATCACCATCTGTGAGTTATCAGAGGATGAGCAGATTAGTTACGGTTCAGTTCAGTCCATTATCACTGAAGATTTGGGTATGAGATGCATACATGCCAAGTTTGTGCCAAAACTGCTTTCAGCTGACCAAAAAGACATTTGGGTTTGAGTTGCACGAGATCTCTTTGATTGTGTCAAGAACGATAAAAACTTTTTGAAAACTTTGCATAGGCCTCTGAGCAGGTATTGTCAAAGTTTTGGCAAAATTTGATGCAGATTCTCTGCTCAGTTTTCTCTGTCATGGTCAATGCTATGATCACGTGCTACACACCTTCCTTCCAAGTACTGCTGTAAACAGTGGAAGTGAGGTAGAACATTAAAACTCAGTATGCATGCACAACAGAGTTTAGGGCCAATTTGTACGGAGTAGTTTCACTCTCCTTGCTTTAGCTTTGTTACTATAGCAACAGTCCGGATACTTATTGATCAAACAATGTATATATATAAGAAATTATATACAAGAAGCAATACAAAAGAAATTGATCAAAAACACCCGCAGGAAACATATGCAGCTACGAGGCGGTGAGCTGGCAGAATCGTTAACACACCGAGCGAAATGCTTAGCGGTATTTCGTCTGTCGTTACGTTCTGAGTTCAAATTCCGCCGAAGTCAACTTTGCCTTTCATCCTTTCGGGGTCGATAAATTAAGTACCAGTTACTCACTGAGGTCGATGTAATCGACTTAATCCCTTTGTCTGTCCTTGTTTGTCCCCTCTATGTTTAGCCCCTTGTGGGCAATAAAGAAATAGGAAACATATGCAGCTACAACAGATCAAAACAATTCCTGGTAAGTGAAAATTGCTTGAAGGCATTGCTTTAATTTGTTGAATAAAAATTGTTTTAAAAAGAAGCAAACTCTATGGCAACAGCACAAGAAAGGTCAAACTGATAAAAATTTATTAGAAAAAAAATTGAGATAGTCAAAGCTACATAGATATATCATGTACATATATTCATTTATTCAGCAATACATATTGAAGGAATCCTACGCCTTTATGGTGACCCAATTGAGGTCTAAGAGAGGAAAGTACAAATATATGCTGGGCAATAATGGATAACACCAGCACTAGGAAAGTAATCCTGGGATATGATCTCTGCACCACAGAAAAATATAGCTTTTACACAAATTATGTCTACTGAACAGGAAAAATGAAGTAATGTTATACTGCAGACCTCAGAATAAATTTATTTTTGAAAATTGGTGAAATCTACAGGAACGGTTAATATTTGATGATGAAATAGGAGTAGATCCATGGTAAGGAGACAGTAGCTAATAGAATGACTGCCTAGCCAGTCATTCTACATTGGTTAGCTCTAGTACACATGCTATACTACCTGTAGTAGGTAGGACATTGTAGTTTGTAGGACATCATAGTTGGTAGGTAGGTCACTAACACAATCAATACTAACTATATAGAACAATATTTTACAGAAGCTGGATAAATACTAACTAACAAATAAAAGTAATATGTCCAATGAACTGACAATGGAAAAAATAAGATGACAATATCCCAAATTTATATTCAATAACACTAGATAAGACACCAACTCAGTCAATACTAACTCCAACAGAATAATAGTACAGAGAAGGTAGATACTGTATACAACTAACTAATGACAAACAGTTAAAATGACAGTATAGTAATAATCAACAAAATGTAGCAAACAAGAGAAAAAGGACAGAATATTCAGTGATACAACACACCCAACAAACAAAAACATGGTTCAAATTTCAACACAAGGCCAACAGTTTTGAGGGAAGGGTATTAGTTAAATTACATCAACCTCAGTGTTCAAATGATACTTATTTTATCAAATCTGAATGAATGAAAAATAAAATCAACCTTAGTGAAATATGAACTCAGAACTGGAAGAAATGCATCTAAGCATTTTATCCATTATGCTAATAATTCTATCAGCTTGCTTACCTTAAACATACTAAATTAATAATTAAAAATATAAACCAAATGCCTAACAAGTGAATATGATATCCACATACAACAGATTGAACATGCCATTTTATATGTGTATGAAAAAGTTGAAAAACATTGGTGCTTAGAAATGAAGGAAAAGTACTCAATATACAAAGTGTATATATCTCAATAGATGAAGTTTATTGAGCTGTGACACTGAATTTCATGTCCCCAGTTATTCAAACAATTGAAGCAGAGAGGCAATGTAACATTGTATAAGCAATAATATTCAAAAGCACATCACAATATCATTGGTCATCAAGTTTTAATTGGATGCTGGAAAATCGTTTGGAAATGTGTCACACATGTACAGTGGCCCGGGAACAAAATTTGCTTAGGAGGTGCAAACTCAGTTTCAAAATTTGGCACTACTGGAGAAGTGTTCATCCGAGTTCTGGGAGTGTGCATGTCACAAATTTGCACATGTACCTGTGTTAGTCGTAAGTAGTCAAATTTAGCACACAGGTAAAAAACGAGACGCTCGCTACTTGCTGTAAATGGAGGGTGGGTTATCCATCTAATACAAGAAGAAAATTGCAGATTAATTGAATAAAAACATGAAAAATAACAAAATGACATTTCATTGAAAAGTAAACCATTCTGAAAGATAGTTCAGAATGTTTTCAAAACATTCATCTCCAGCTTTTCCCATATTTTATTAAGGGTCAGGGATTAGGGTTAGGGTTTAAAGTTAGGGGAGGTGAATGTTTTTTCAGTATTCAATGATTATTTTTCACTTTTATATTCAACTTATCTGCAATTTTCTTTTTGTATTACATGGATAACCTCA
>NC_068994.1:39464515-39464968 GCF_001194135.2 Octopus bimaculoides | reverse complement strand
TTTCAGCGATTCATTGCTTCGATTGCCTTGGAAAAGAAGCTATCTTGTTAGTTAAACAAGTTTTCAACAGCTGATAAGACATCATCACTATGATATTGGTTCCAAACCGAGGATTTTTTTATATATGTAGGGGATATAGATAATAAGATGAGGTCAAATCACTAAAGTAGGGAGGGTGGCTTAGCAGTCCAAAGCCAATCACACACAGCAGCCATCGAAACCAATTACTTGTGCACTGGAGTATTTGTTTCGATGAAAGAAAAACATACTCGACAGTTTTCCTTGAGTTTGGTTTTGATAGCCTTTTGTAACTGCCTTAGAAAGGTGGCACAGTACAGCACTCTCCATTGATGGTGAGAGCCTTTGAAAGTAGTCAATAAACACGATGCTTTTTGCAATCCAAAATACTGAGGCTATCACCTTCCCTGCAGATTAAACGATCTTGATGACCTT
>NC_068994.1:39459753-39460962 GCF_001194135.2 Octopus bimaculoides | reverse complement strand
AGATGGAGAGAAGTATTGACAGACAGCAACTGGGTGGGAGCTGTCTTCAATAATTCAAGTAATGCTATACATTCAAAATTAACCATACATGCTGGTTTTGTTGTTGTTATTGTTGCTGCTACTGTTGTTATTGTCACTTACTTTTTTGTATTTTGACGCTACTTGCCTTCAGAACTCCCTAGGGAATTTTATGCTAGCTTCATCACTTTTATTTATTTATATATTTATTTTTTTCTTTGTTTTGAAACGAGATCGAACTTCAGCATTTTATACCGATAGATTTTAGACACTTTTTTTCTGCAACTGGTAAGATTATGTAGGGGGTGCAAATTTTGATCTTGCACCCCCTGAAAATTCTAGGGGGTGCGGGCCCTTGCACATGTATCATTTGACTACAGCCATGATGGAGCGTCACTTTAAAAGGTTTTGTCAAGCAAATTAATCACAGGGCTTAGTCTTTAAGTCTGGTACTTATATATTAGTCTCTTTTGCTGGAGATGTATGCAGACCAGCACTGGTTGTCAAGCAGTGGTGGAGACAAACACAAACATAAAGCCACACACATGTTCTTATACTTATGCATGATGGGTTTCTTCACAGTCTCCATCCATCAAATTCATTCACAAGGCATTTGCCAACTCAGGGCTATATTAGAAGACATGTAACCAAGGTGTCATGCACTGGGGTTGAACATGAAACCATGTGGCTGAAAAGTGAACTTCTTAACCACATGGTTTGAAATGTGCATTGAAATGTGTGCATCTATTTAATTGTCACACAAAGAATGTGCATCTATTTAACTATCACACAAAGAATTCATATGCGAAGACAAGAGATATTTTCATGTCTTCAGTTTCATATATGCAAAACAAAAGAAACTATAAAGTGGTTATTGTTAATGTAGTTTAAGCATTCATGAATAACTGAATGTTTTTTCTCCATTTAATGATTGTCTTTCTGGGTATGGTGAATACATTATGAGAAATAAAATATTTGAGCCAACTGGTATTTGGCAATCCCTCAATAAATATTGAGGAAAGCATCTTCAAAAATTCCCTAATTCAATTTTTTTTCCTAAAATTACAGAACAGCTGCCTTCTGGAGTTGCTAATGCAGGGGAGCATGTTCTATATTGAATGAATAAATTTTATAACTGTTAATATCATGATCCTTTAAAATCTCTCTCTCTCTCTCTCTCTCTCTATATAT
>NC_068994.1:39450535-39459695 GCF_001194135.2 Octopus bimaculoides | reverse complement strand
ATATATATATATATATATATATTCAGTGAGGTAGTAATGTGTTTTTCTGAGTGCCTGAATTCACATATATATATATATATATATATATATATATATAATGTGTGTGAGTACATGTATGTGTATATGCATGTGCACACATGCGTATATGTGTGTGCATCTGTGTGTGTGTGTGTGTGTGTGTGCATCTATATGTGCAAGAAGAGGCTGGTGAATGTTGATGTTTATAAGCAACGATAAAAATTCTATACAAAAAGTAGAGTGCATATATTCCGATAAATCCACGCTATTTCTCTCATGTTGCATTTTCAATGAAGCTGGCTTCCTTGCATATTGTTTTAAATTTTAACCCCACTTAGAAGGAGTTATAGTCTATTAATTTCATGTTTAATTTCAATTAATTCAAGTTTTTTTAACTCACAATATTACATATGTGAAATTATACATTATTTGAATTGAATATGCAGAATGCATTCTCGAGCTATTTTTCCAGGTTATATTACTGATATTATATAACCAAAATCACCACATTAACCCCGTCCCTCTCTTTTATATATATATATATATCTATATATCATCATCATCATCAAAGTTGTAATAAGATCAAAACCTATTCATAATTTTCACCACTTCACTTAATAACCAAATCCATTCCTACACTGAAATTCTAACATTTTCAGCTAAGTGGAGTAATCTCCTTTGTTTTTGTTTAAAATACTGCTAAATATAAATTTGGATAATAATTTCATGGATAATATCAATTAGTAGAATTTTTATCACTCAGTATATTGCATATTTGAATCCATGTTAAAATTAGAATACATTTTGTAGTGTCATGTATTAAATGAAAGCTTTGTTGCAACAAAATTTGATAAACAAAGAGAACAGGAGTGCTGAATGAATATGCGTAGGAAAGAATGACATGAGAAAGAATAAGATGGGTGATGTGCAATAGGAACATGAGGCAAAAATAGAAAAGAAGAGTGTAAGTGATGAATGTAAAATAAGCTAGGATGAAGTAAAGTAAAAGATATACAATCTTGCCAGTGTTAGAAAAGAAAGTAGAGGATTGTGATGAGAGTAATTGTTCAAACAGTGGAAGGAATGATGAGAACAAGAAAAGGTAAGAGAAAGGAGAAAATGAGACCATTGTATAAATCATAAGAGATTTTTTCAGAAAGAAATATTCAAATTTTCAAATAATTTTCAAAAACTGTCTTGAGCTTTCAAAGAATATTCAAAGCATGTGGAGGATTATCAAATTTTTAATAAATTTACAAATCAATAAGTGGGAAGAATAATGATTATCACCATATCAATATTCTGATACCTGCTTTCCAAACTTTTTTCTCTTCTCATATTTAATAGATTAAATAGACAAATTTGTGTGTTATAGTTTTCATTAGTCTATACAAAGGTATGAGCCACCTAAATAAGGTTTTGTGTACTGACCAGCAAATTCTGAGGTTCACTAACTGTTTATAGAATATACTTACTAAGGCAAGGAGTTGATGCTACACATTTTTGTATGTCTGAAGGAATAAGTGTGATAGATGTTCCTGGTTTTGAAAGTATACTCAGTATAATATATTTTTAAACTGTTTGAGTTGGCAGAATTACCATCGACTTAAGCACAAAAGCCTGATGGGCATTTACTATTGTGTTAAGGATGATATGATTGTAACAATAATTTCCAGAAATAAGTTGTCATGGTTTCCTTTGTCACTAGATATTTAATTAAAGTGATAATTCAGTAAATGTTACTATCTTTTAGTGATTTTTTTGTTGAAAATATTCTAGTGCCATTGATGGTTTGTAAAATTTTTATGTAATGTGGTTTAAGAATGTTCTTACTTTATAAAGTGCAACATTTAAACTAAAAGGATGAGTCTGCTGAATTATTTATGTACAAATTTTACAAACAAATGTTCTATGAACACACACACACACACACACACACACACACACACACACACACACACATACATATAAAGTGCAACTCTCGTTCTTTCAATCACTTTGCAGCTAAATAATAAATACATGCGTAATGTGTACTTCTATAATATGTATATTCTTACAAAGTCGACATTAACATAAATGGATTTTTGTGTGTAAGGAAAGATGTGTGGGTCTATATATACATATGTATGTATCTATGTACAAGAGAGAGAGAGTGTGTGTGATAGAGAGTGACAGAGAGAGAGAGAGAGAGAGGCAGAGATATAGAGATAGAGAGACAGACAGACAGAGAGACAAAGAGAGAGAGATAGAAGAAAAATGAAAGAGAAGTTTGTTTCACAATCATGAAAAGAGTACATGCATTCCTTCAGGCTATGGAATAATATGAATTGCAAATGAAATTGAACCACCTCTAAAGCCATACATTCTCTGAGCATCTTCTTATTTGCCACTTGTGCATTTGCTATCTCTTTCTTTGTAGCCTTGTTGGCTACTGTCTTGTAACTTTCATACGCTGCTTTTTCTGCTCCTGTACCCAACCACTCTCTACCATTCTTTGAACCTCTTCCTCTTCTCCTCAGCCCATTTTCTAACTTCACTATCCCCATGACAGCATTTCCAAACATACTCCTCAATAAGTCTGAAAAATGGAAAGTTAATGTCTTTAAAGGAGTAGGGTGCTTCTTTTCTTTTGTCACATGTAACAGAATCGATCACTTTAGTATTATCGATGATAGTTACCCCTGTCCGTAAGTTGTTCAGCTTTAGAGTTAAGCACATGGTTTGTTATGTGGCTGATGAGACAAAGAGATGTGGTTGGCTGTATTGTAGGTGATATCCAATCGTTTCATCAAGTACTTGGGTTTAAAATTGAACAAAACATATAGTATATGGCAGCAAGTTAAGATACAGTTAGAATATTTGATTATCAGTTACCTAACTCTAACGAGTTAGGTAACTGATAATTTAAAGTTTGCTGAGAAACAAAATCTACAGATTTTGGATCAGTAGTAGTACTTTGTCTATGATAACACGTTTTAATTTTATCTTGTGTCCTTTGATTTCCAACTGTATTTAGAGAATGCAGTGGGATTTTCCTGGTGATTGTGACAAATGAATTATTGTGTCGGAGTAGGTAGCTTTTCTGTCTTGGTCTTTTTACCTTATATAGAAGGATGAGCTGATGTAAGAAGGTACATTGGGCAATATAGTATTTTTCTTTTCAATGGATTAATGAAGTCTTTCCCAGACTAGGTTTCAGCAATCTATTTCTACTATCTAATATCTCACTCATAAGTGTTCTTCATTCACAAGTATACATTATGTATAATGAAATAGTTCAGTTTACCAACACACAACTATAACACACAGTACATATTTCTTGGAAAGATGTGTTTTGAACACTTTATGCTTATGTAAAAAACAAGCAAACAGACACACACATTTATGTGTGCATGTATATCAGAGGTTCTCAAACATTTTGGGCCACTGCCCCCCTCTTGGCTACATAATACACTCAGTGCCCCACCCCTATTTTTATGTATAAATAAACTTGACGGCTGGCACCCATGCCAACCTCTCCTTCATGGGGCACTAAAACTCTGCTTGCGGAAGACCTGTTGGGGCAAGTGAAATCGAAATCGTAATTGAACCAAATTCGATGACTGGCACCTTTGCCAGTGGAGCGCTAACAGCACCGTCCAAGTGTGATCATTGCCAAAGCAGTTGTCTGGCTTCCATGTGAGTGGCATGTAAATAGCACCATTTGAGCATGATCGTTACCAGCGTCGCCTACTGGGACTTGTGCCTGTGGCACTTGAAAAAACATTCGAGCGAGGTTGTTGCCATAAAAAACACCATTTCAGTGTAGCCATTGCCAGTACCGTCTGACTGGCCCTCGTGCCGGTGGCACGTAAAAGCACCCACTACACTCTTGGAGTGGTTGGTATTAGGAAGGTCATCCAGCTGTAGAAACTCTGCCAGATCAGATTGGAACCTGGTGCAGCCATCTGGTTTGCCAGTCCTCAGTGAAATCGTCCATCCCATGCTAGCATGGAAAGCGTACATTAAACGATGATGATGATGATGATGATGATGATGATATATATATATATATATACACTCACATCTACAACCATACATAAATATATATATTTATGTGTCTATATATATATTTACACACACACATTTATATATGTAAAAGGTTACATACATATATGTAACTTTTATAGAAGATATGTAACAAGGCTAATTTAGCTATTTCTGTTGACTGGAAAAATGACGAACAGCCTTAATAAATTTTCAAACCTCATTGGATTCTCATCAGAGATGCTTACATCAATTTGACCAATCCCAGAGAAGCTAACAGCCAATCTGTTTATATACTCAACAATTCCAGTAGCCACAGAGAACTGAAAACTACCATTTTGCATACTGCAAGTGTTAACATTTGATTTTTTTTTATATCAGGGGCCTGTCAATGGGGATTCTAGTCCACACATTATCAAGGTATTATATGATATATATTATCAAGGTGTGATATAGCATATAGTAGATAGGGCTAATCTAGCTATTTCTCTGTAGATTGAAATAATGATGAACAGCCTTAATCAATTTGCAAACCTTATTGGGTCCATCATTATTATTATTATCACATAAACTATTACATAATACGTTGGTTTGCAGAGATATTGACTTGAGATTTGGTGACAACAGCAAGTCTCTTAAAATCTCATGAATCTTACTTAAGAATTTTCAGAATTCAGGATTGCACCTTTCACTGGTCAACATTGAGAATCTTAATTCCAATATCCTTCAGATTTTTATTATCATTATTATTATTATTATTATTATTATTATTATTATTATTATTATTATTATTATTATTATTATTATTATTATTATTATCCTCTTCTTTCAATTTTGTGTCCATTTCTTGCCAAATGACTTCCCGACACCTGGGGCAAAGAAACTTACTGTATACATTGGTAGGCCATTTAAGTAAAGACACTAGATTGTTCATTCACAAAGTCATGTGATAGGAAAAAAATGGAAAGAAAGATAGAGAGAAAATGGAATGTTATTATTATTATTGTTGTTGTTGTTGTTATTATAATTATTATTATCATTATCATTATTGTTACTATTATTATTATTATTATTATTATTATTATTATTATTACTATTGTTGTTGTTGTTATTATTATTGTTATTATTATTATTATTATTAGGTAGTAAGTTGGCAGAATCATTAGCCCCTACGGGCAAAGTGCTTAGTGGCATTTGTTCTGAAAAAAATGTCGATATTGACAAAGATTCTGGGAGACCTGCAACCAGCAGAACTGAGAAAAACATTGCAGGTGTGTGTGCAACTGTGAGGGGAAATCATCAAATCACTATACATGAGTTATCAGAGGATGTGCAGGATGTTCAGTTCAGTTCATTATCCCTGAAGATTTGGGGGTGACGTGTGTCTGCCACGTTTGTGCCAAAACTGCTTTCATCTGACCAAAAAGGCACTCGGGTTTCAGTTGCACAAGATCTCTTTGATTGTATCAAAACTGATGAAATCTGTTTGAATACTTTGCCTAGACCTCTGAGTAGGTATTACCAAGCTTTTGGCAAAATTCGATGCAGATTTTTTGCTCAACTTTCTCTGTCATGGTCAATGTGATGATCACACACTACACACCTTCCTTCCAAGCACTGCCGTGAACAGTGGAAGTGAGCTAGAACATTGAAACTTAGTGCACATGCACAACAGATTTCAAGGTCAATCTGTACCAAGCAGCTTCACTTTGCATGCCTTACCTTTGTTGCTATGGCAACAGTCCTGATACGTATTGATCAGACCGTGTATCTATATATGCATGTATATGCATGTAAATATATATATGTGGATGCATACATATACACATATCTTTTCTTAGAGAGGAAGTAAGGTAAGAAATTGTTATGTTAAGTTTTATATAGAGATGAGATGAAAAGATGTAGGCATATGTGTGTGTATATATATATGTATATATGCACATGTGTGAGTATGTGTGTGTGTGTGTCTGTGTGTGGTTATATAACATTTGATACTAGAAGTATAAGTATGGATTCATTGCCGTTATGTTTGTTTGTATATGTGTGAATATAAAAATGTATATGTTGGTATGTATGCATGTGTATATATATATATATATATATGTGTGTGTGTGTGTGTGTGTGTGTGTGTGTGTGTGTATATAATAATAAATATATATTTATAACATGAATAGATACATATGTTTATCTGTGTGCATATGTATTTTGTGTATGTATCTTTGAGTAGATCTATATATGTTCTTGCATATGGCTACAGACATATTTGTGGATATAATTTAAAGTATGTGAGTGCCACTATATAAAAATGTGAAGCTGTATACATCTAAATGCATCTATATACTTAGATACCCATGTATATGCTTACATATTTATGTTTTCATAAAGATATATGTATATGGTTCTACTATGTATATAACTATTCAAGTTTACATTAGTTTAATGCATCTAAACTTATTGTGTATAAGTGTGTATGAGTACACATTTGAGTACAGTTGCTAATTTGTGTGCTGTTTCAGTCACTTAGGAGATTCTGACATAGTGTATTTTATAAATATATAGTATGTGTGTGTGCATTTTGTATGAATGTATGTAAAATATATGTTTATATATATATATATACACACACACATTTATATATATATATATATATATATATATATATATATATATATATATATATATATATATATATATATATATATATATATCTGTATATATATATAGAGAGATAGATAGTTATGTAAATGTGAATGTATGTGTGTGTGTGTGTGCGCGCACACACGCACACGTGTAGTTATTTGTAGACAATGCTATTATTTTTGCAAGATGTTTTTGAACAATGAATATGCTAGCATCAGATCTTATACTCTGGGTTAAAGGGAGTTAAGCAATATTTAATTCAATGGAAGTTTCACTATCTCTTCTGAAATGAGAAAAAAAAAAAATAATAATAAATAAATAATTAATAAAATAAAAAATAAATTTCAATTTACACAATATCCATTGTTACTAATGGAAACGTGGTAACTAGAAAAGCAGAATATTTCTATTTATGTGCATATGAATATATATATAATATATATATATATGTTTGTGTGTGTTATGTGTGTATGCACATATGCCTGTGTTTTATATGTGAATCTGTATATCAGTTGTTTGTAATATCTTAATGTACATCTATGTATTTTTGTGTAAATAATTGATACTCTATTTTACTCTTTCCATAGTTATTCTGAGCATTAATATCATAACCAAAAATTGTTCAGTATTCATGGTAGATGCTTTCCTGAATTATAATGAATGTTAAAATAAGGAACAATGTATCCAACTAACCTATTGACAATATGAACATGTGGAAGATATATTTTTCATGGAGGAAATGAAAAAAAAAATGTACTTCATTAGTAAATTATGTGCTATATTACTTATTATTTTCCATAATGGCATCTTAGAAGTTGCATTAATGCACATCTTTGCTGCAGCAGATAACAATAAATTTAATTAACAATAGCAATTTCTCAAGGATAAGTTAATTTATCTTATCATTGAATGCCTAATGGAGAAGTAGGGGAAAAGGAGATCAAATTGGTATTATGAGAAACCCAGAGATGGAGTAAGAATTTACTATCTCATCAACTTACTTCTTAATGAAAAATATCATTGGGGTTTTTTGTTGTTGCTTTTTATTTTGTTTTTAAATCTTTTTTTTTCTTTATACCTCTTCATAAAATTCCTGCCACACCAGCACATGTCTGTTCCTTCTTCAATGTCTTTGAGAATAGTTCCACTCAATCATTCCCAGCAGCAAATTCATTATACACGTTGATATCAGGCTTTATGCCTTTCTTCCCTAAATTCTTATTCACACACACACACACACACACACATGCATCACACACTCACACACATATACACATTATGTCTGTCAATATCTCTCTCTTCCCCTCCCTGTTGTTCTTTTTCATATTTTCTGCTCTTATCTAATATCACGTTTTGTGAAGAGTAGTATTGTTGGCTGCAGGTTTCTAATCAGCTAACCACTAGTTCTACATTCTAACAACAAGACCACTAAAGAAAGTAAGTGTTTTTCACTTGGTGCAGAACAAACATCTCAAAGGACTTTAATTGAAAAGCAGAAGTCTTTCTCATTTTCATGCTAGTGTTTATATTCTTGTCTGATAAATAAAAGCAATGCATACACAAATCCACATACAGACACTGCCATGTATACAGACACACAAATTTAACTATCAAATTCCTATTCTTTATGATGTAAATCTTTATCTGACCTTTTCAATGTTAAGCTTATTTCTGTCTCTTCAGTTGGGGAATTTTCTACTGAAAGTATTGGTTCCATTTTAATGTGTGAATCAACTGTTTATGATAAAAATGGCCACAACCATTTTAATGTGATACATCTTGATTTGTTCACTTCTTGCAAAGAAGGAAATAAGAAATTTATTTATTTTTCATATATATATATATCATTGATAAATAAACAATCAGCATGTATATTTTATACCATTCTTTTCTGTGTAGTTGCTGTTGGACTTAGTTTTAAAAGGAAATACATCTTTATCAATATTATTCTGTTCAAAATTATGTGCCTTATGATCATTTAAAGTTGCCTATACTTCTAGAAATCATTTAAGACAAGTGGAATTGAATAAAGGGATAAAGGAGTTATATTTATGTCTCTTGCTCAAAAGGCAGAGCAGTTCATAAGAAATTTACAAAGTTTAGTGTAGGCATGTCTGTGAGGTTAAGATGTTTGCTTTGCAAAACTTACTCGAAAAACAGGAAGGGTGGGTTGCAACTGGAATGACATCTGGTCAGAAAATACTACTTCAAGAAATTTCCATCCAACCCATGAAATGTGGAAACATGGACATAAAAGACATGAAAACAAAAATGAAATTTGCATGTTTGTATTATTAATTAAAGAGCAAGGAGCAAGCTGGCAGAATCATTATTGTGCCAGACAAAATGTTTTGTGACACTTCTTTTTGTTCTTTATGATCTGAGTCTAAATACCACTGAGGTTTTCTATTCTTTCTCGGTTGATACAATAAAGTACTTGTCAAGTTTTGGTAATGATGAATTCAACATTTCCCTC
>NC_068994.1:39440535-39448035 GCF_001194135.2 Octopus bimaculoides | reverse complement strand
TGGCAAAAGAGACTGATAGAATAAATTTCAGGCTTTGAAAAACATAAATACTGAGGTCAATTTGCTTGACTAAAAATTCTTCAAGGCTGCAGTCTAATGACTGAAACAAGCTAAAAATAAATGATACACACATGCACATGCACACACACACACGCATGCATACACACACGAACACACACACACACACACACACATACATATGCACATGATTTTCGTGTATGTGTGTGTGCGTAATGATGTATAGATACAGCTTGTCAGCAAACTTGCAAATATATCTGCAATATTATTGTAGATATTTTATTCCAATATATAGCTGTATTATATTTCCAAGTCTCTCTTTGTTATATCCATATACATCATTACACGTATTATTGCTCTAAATTTGATATTTTTTTCTCTTTTTTGACTGCTCTTGCTATAACCATACAGAATTTATTCACATGATTACTATAGTTTATATATAGATATATATTTGTAAATTATATATGCAAAAATATATATATTGTGTCTGTATCAGATATTTCCAGTATTTCTCCACAAGGTATTTAGGAATTTGGGATTGTTGCTTGTGAGACAAGGAAACATTTTCAAAGACTGAAAATAAAATTAGGGTAATTCACAGAGAATTACTTACAGAAATCACCACATTCTTTTAATATACATATGTGGGTGTGCATGTAGACACACACACATACACACAAACATCATAAACAAAACTGGAGAATTTGTTCATACATTATTTTGTTATGTTGTCTTACAGGTATTTCATTAAAATAACATCTATTATATAAAGCAAAACCTCATCAGCAGATTATATTATCAAATCTTCAGAGATTGTGTAAAGAATGTAAATAACCTTCAGGATTTATAATGGTCATTGGATAATGTTATGGTATCAAAGACAACTACTATGTTAAAATGAGTAAAAAATTTTATTTCAATATTTTAAATTTATTTTGGCAGAGACTGGAGGTAGTATATTTTGTCCCCATTGTGTTTGCATTAATGAGTGTAGATAATGGGACCTATCAGAGTTCAAAGTTCATAGCAGGACAATCCTACACTTAATTTCTTATATTTGGTAGTCAATTGATAATTACAATTCATCTTCATGGATATTTATGTCAGTATATATATGCATATGCGTGAATCTATTTATGCATGCTTGTATATTATATGTGGATGTGCATTAATATACAGCCATAGTAAGTACACAAATATATATATATGTATATATATATCAAAATAAGCAACAAGGATATCCAGAGGTAATGCAGTACGATCGTTTCACACAACTCCGTTTAATTGAACAATGCAACCATTACATCTAAGCTGAAGTGAAGGTAGCATGTCCTTTGTCTATCTCCTTAACTTCTTGGAGATTTTAAGTAAAATTATACTGTGTCCATCTGTTTTAATTTAATTAAATTCTATGTCTTTGTGCAGCTGAGGATTGCCCTGCATTTACATTGATGTAATGGTTGCATTGTTCAATTAAATAGAGTTGTGTGGAACGATCGTACTGCATTACCTCTGGATATCCTTGTTGCTTATTTTGATTTTAATCACCTTATTTTGAAATTGTATGGATAATAGCGTACTAAATTCTGGTGCCTCAACTTAAGTACCATATTCATCTGAATATATATTTATTTATTTATTTATTTATGTGTTTCAGCCAAGTGGCTGCGGTCATGCTGGTGCACCACCGTGAATATATATATAAATATAAATATACATTCATTTATATGCATATACACAACACAAAATTCCATTTACCTATACCAATAAACACACACACACATACACATATAAAAGCTATGTAGAACAAAGCACTACACACACACGTATTTGCTCACAAACACACATACAAGAATTCTCTAAATTATGGAAACTCTTATTACACAATTTTGCACTTATGGACATTTTAAAATTACAAACCACACATTTCTGAATATAGGTACCTATAATTCCACCTGTAAGGAAATTTGTGTAAATCCTAACAAGCTGAAATTGTGATGCATATAAATGTATCAAAATATTTTCTTTTCTTTCAGTACATGCTGCCATACCACTTGTTATTTTCATTTCCATTCTCTGAGGGACCTTGTTGCATAGTGCCTACTAAGCCAATTCTTAAATTTATTGATTTTTTTCTCCAACAATTTTTTTTAGTTTCATTGCTTTCAACATACCTACCCACATCTTCTTCTTCCTTGTTTTATTGCTCTCAGAATTCTTATCCACATCTTCTCATTCCTTTCTCTAGCTCAGCTTTGTTTGAGTACATGCTAATTCAACTGACCGGAGTCTTGTTACTAGCTTTAACCCCTTAGCACTTAAACCGGCCCTATCCAGCCAAAATTTTCCATTTGTATTATTTTCAAACTGACCAGATCCAGACTCTCACACCTACCCTACAATGTTTTTATTCATTAAACAATCACATCATCGAAATTTCAAGGATATCAGATAATGTATGATTAATTCAAACCAATGTGAATCAATAAGCATTACATTTGATAGAATAACCTAAACTCTAAAGGGTTAACCAAGTATTACTTCTTTGCACATTTTACTGTTTCCATCTTTTAATATCTCTTGTCCACCCAGTTCATTTTTGCATTCAAAATAATAACACAGCTACATTTTGCCAATGTAGTCAACACTTTTTGTGATCAGAACATAACCTACCAAATACTGACTTCAAATTTTGACATGAGGGCAATTTCAGTGGGGGGGGGGAGGTTAAGACAACTATATCAACTCCAGTGCTCAACTGGTACTTGTTTTATTGATCCAAAAAAGATGAAAGGCAAAGTTGACATCAGTGGAATTTGAACTCAAAACAGAAAGATGAATAAAATATCAGTAGCATTTCACCCGGTGAGCTAACGATTCTGCCAGCTTGCTACCCTTTTAACCCCTACCAAATATTAATGTACTTTATTTATCCACTTATATATTTCACTTCAAGTGATATTTTTAATGAATGCATTGTGTACTTAGTGTATTAACATTTTAAAATTATTATTTCCATGCATAAGATTGATTGTATTTTCTGAAAAAAATACTAAAATTCTTCAGAATGCATAAGAATTTATAATGTAGAAGTCAATGGGAAAATATGATTTTCATCATGGATTTCTAAAATCATTGCAAGAATTTCAGGATGCAGTGATTCCATAACACAGAGATATCTATATTTGTGTGTAAGTGTTTGCATGGAACATGTGTATGAGTTTGTATGTTTGTGTATGTATTTATCTTAGCATGTATGTGTGTTAAATTATATATATGTGATAATTAAAATTTTAAAAGAAAAGCTTGTTCATTTTGCTAAATTTTCTTAGAATAATCACACGATCAAAATTAAGCAATACATATGATTTTCTTTCACATAACTCATAAGGAGTTAAACTGATTAGAATGTAAGGAAATGTACTGTACTTTTTAAATTCAATGAAAATTTCTTTCTGTTTTTTTTTTTTTACTTAACATAGATTTAATGATATGAAAATGCTCACTTTTTCTATGACACATTATTATATTCCCTTCTCCACAAACACCCATCCACAATTATTTAATGAAATATGAAATGAAGACTATATTGAATACTTATGATTTAAAATTTTTTTATTCTATTTAGAACAAACATGTGTAAGGAATATTTAGTTAATTATTAAACTATGTTATTATATATGTTATATGTGCAAAAATGGATGTGTGGTTAAGAAATTTGCTCCCCAACTACTTAGTTCTGGGTTTAGTTCCACTGTATCGCACCTCAAGCAAGTGTCTTCTACTATAGCCCTAGACCAGGGGTGGGTGGGCAAACTGGGATAAATTACCCCAAGTTCAATAAAAATGAAATTCTTGGGGATAATGAGGACTCATTTGACATTATTAATATTATATAAAAAATGTATTCCCTGTTATCTATGATTTTCTTCCATTTGAATCAAGGGGGTAATGTTGGCATAAGTACATATATTTTGGGGTAATGTATGTATGTATGTATGCATGCATGCATGTATTATGTATGTATGCATGTATGTATGTTGGTGTTTATGAAGATACATTACCACACTCAAATTTTCATGTTAACAGAGATTCGTGAATCAAACTCAGTCCTGTTTACAAGTGTGATAAGAAGCTATAAATGACTGTTTTATCTGTCTAGAGATTGTGGAAAAATGAGGAATCAGTGACTATCTACATTAACTGATGTATATAGATGAGTAATCAATATTGAGAAGCTGTTAATTAAGAAGCTCTAAACTTAGACATTATTTACCAAAATATTTACTCTTAGGAGTCTCCGAGTATATTTATTTATCAACAGAAGCAGTGATTTTACAATTTAGTATAAAATTTTGACAGAATGTGCATTATTGAATTCCTACACACACACACACACACACATGCATGCACACAATCATTTCTTTAATGCTGAGATTTTCAAAAATGATATTATTTTTGATACTAGATAGATGATAAAAGAAATAAAGCTTCTAAATTCATTTGCCAATCCAATATATTAATTTCTTTTTTTTACTTTCATTATCAAAGTTTTTTCTTTTTTCTTTTTGATAGAACATTCATAAATAAATGACAGCATTTGGATGTTTAAAGTCAGAAATGTCTATATTTATGCAAGTTATGTTCATATGAGTGTTATGGGTAAAGCACTCCATAAATTAGTTGTGTGTCAGGCATTTAGTCACCATATAGGTGAAGTTCAAATTCCTTGCTGTTTTCCTGCCTATTGATTAAAAATTGATGAGAATTGCTTCAGCAATTTTACATCAGCTTTTGTGCTTGCTTCATTCATTCTTTATAAGACTGTAGAGATTTTGAAAAATCCAGTATTAAATTTATTAACTAGACATATAGCCATGTTTCTCATAATATATGTACAAAGAAAATTTAGCTTAGAAACTGTCATAGTCAACATATACATATCTTTTTTTCTGTTTATGTATAAAACTTGATGAGATGTATATAAGGATTGTTGCTTTAGGTGTCATACCCAAAGTCAACACTAATCAAGCTGCCCTATTAACAAACACATTCAAAACCATGACTATCCACTCGTATTTCCATACAGTACATCCAAGACTATATTTGTTCCCCAATGTTTTCTGTCTTGTTGAAGATAGCAGGGCATGATTTGAAAAAGATTTGGTTGTCATGTCTAAGAAGTCACTGTAGTTCTTTAAGTTGTCTTTTAGAAATGGCAGTGAAGCACACTATATGCCAACGCATACAAATGATCCACCTTGAATGGAGAGAAGTGAGATGAATATTTCCTATAGAATAAATGACATTAACTTCTAATAAAGATGAAGAACATGGTATCCATCAGAATCATTAATTGATGAATACAGAATGAACATGTGATTGTTTCAAGTATATTCATGCAATATAAATGATTGGAACACATTTCTTAATGTGCTGTGATTTGATAATGGTGAACAAGTTTGTTACTGGTAGACCAGCAAAGAATTTTAAATACACATAGTTTGCATAAAATCATCCTCATTGTTTTTAACACCTGCTTTTCCATGCTGGTATGTATCAGACAAATCTTGCTGAAGTAATTTTTTTACAGCCAGATGTTACTTTTGTGGCCAACTTCCACCTGTATTCAAGTGATTATATATCCCTCCGTCCTTCACAAAAAGAATTTACACAGCAAATGGCAAACAATGACACCGTTTGTATGGGTGATGACCTTGCTTTTATGTAGCATGTGAATTACTGTTCAAATTCTGGGGTTTGATCCTAGGCTAAACAACAATTTTTGTGTGAAACTGGACTGTGTCATATACATATACATTTTACTATATAATACATTAATTTTTGGTTCAAAATTTTTGCTGCTCTGCTTGCCTCTATTTGTCATACTCTAGAAGGGGAAAACAGTGGTTGCTGCACTGATAGAGATGAAAGTATAGGAATATATTGGCCGGTGAATTAAATAGATTAATACCTAAGTGAGTTACTGACAGTCATATTCATAGCAGAATACTGGGAGTCAGCAACGTGTGAGGGAGGTAGTTACCTGAAAAGATAGTTAGATAAAGAGCAATAGTAAAGAAAAGGAGAGAGTGCAGGGGAAGAGATGGCACAAGTAAGAGAGATAAGGTGGAAACAAGAAAGATAAAACTATATGGAAGTGAAAGGGAAATAGAGAGATAATTTCTGAAAATGACAGTGGTATAGAGAGTGAATGAATTTTAGAGAAAATGATAGATAGATAGATAGATAGATAGATAGATAGATAGATAGATAGATAGACAGATAGAGAAATCGAGATAGTGAAAGAGGGAGATTGATGTATTATATCAAACTAGATGTGAGGAAATAACAAAAAGGTGGAGGCAGAAATAAACCCCACCAGCATCTTTGATGTGCTACACTAGTATATACATGTGTATATGCATGTTATATATATGCATGTATATATATACACATACATATATATATATATATATATATCATATATATCTATGCCTATATATATATATATATATATATATATATATATATATATATATATATATATATATATATATGTTTGTGTGTGTGAATATGCACATATGTATTATTTCAAAGATATTTTCAATCTCTATTATGTTTCATTCCAGAATGTGTTTGCAATTATTCAGTTTAGTCTCTATGTGCAACTATATCATGCAAAAATCTATGCTTGCCATTATATTTTTCTACCTTCTAATAGTTGAACTTGCGTGTGCATGCATATGTATGTTTGTTCGCATGCATGTGTATATGTTCGAGTGAAGCATACATACATACTTACATACACAAAATGTACTTCATGATATATTCTACAAGAACTAGACTAAAATAACAAAAACAATTGAAGACAAACACAAAGGACATTTAAACGATGTCCTCAAGCTAGCTAGATTTCAAATTGCAGTATGCATGCCAATTTCAAGATATATGATCCCTGCCAATACAGCTACATATTGTTGCTGAATCTCTTATTCCACTGCTCCTTTATCATTTCATTCACCACCATTTGATTATGTGTCATGAGTCTTGGCAAGCTGCAAAAATCCAATCCATAATCTATTCACTATCAAATATTGCTATTTGCAAAATGCCAAGTATTTTGGATATTTTCAATTCTAATGCTATGTTGAAGCCATAAAATTGTAAAGCATCTAAATCCGCGCCATTAAAATACTATACCATCACTTTCTATACTCATCTCACTAAAATAGTTTCTATACCTTCTTTGATTTATTGCATATTCCTTAGTTTCATTTCATTGTCAAAAAAGAGATTTCTTGATTTTTATTGTTTTTGATTTATAATTCCGTATATTATTTTTTTTTATGGTATCGACGCATATTCGGAAACACACACACTCACATACACACACATACACACACATACATATATATATATACATATATATATATATATATATATATATATATATATATATATATATATATATATATA
>NC_068994.1:39434389-39440206 GCF_001194135.2 Octopus bimaculoides | reverse complement strand
ATATATGTATGTGTGTGTGTGTGTGTGTGTGTGTTTGTATATATGTGTTTGTGTATGTGCTTATACAATACAAATACATAGATACATGCATATAATACATGTTATATGTGTATCATGCATGTATATGTATAATATATATGTAAATATATACACATCTTTCTGTCTATCACTTTCTCTCCCCTCTCTCTCTCTCCCCTCTCTCTCTCTCTCTAGATGTATATATAATATATATATATATATAGATATATATATATATAGATAGATAGATAGATAGATAGATAGGTAGATAGAAAGATAGCTATACACGTATGTTTATCTGCTCTTGTTATTTCAAGCCATTTGTTACTAACGTTATTTATATATATATATTTTTTGTTTTGTTTTGAAATAGAGTTGTTTCCCTATCATCTTCTTTTCTACTCCTTAGTCAGTTATTTTCTGTGTCATGAGAGGCAAATAAGCAAGTGTAAAATGATATTTTCTGAGCATTCATACTTTATGGTTTATAAGAATTTAATCAATCTACTTTTATGAATTTCAGAATAAAGCAATAAAGAAAAGAAACTGAAATATGCCTCAATTTTCATTTTCTGATATTTATGGAAATCTTGGGAAAGTTGGAAACCAACGTATTGTCTCTAGGGTGAATAAATTATCCGTTTTACATCCATTTTTCAGTCCTAGCATGGGTTAGATGGAAACTTATTGTGAAATTATTTTACCATAAGATATCTTCCCTGTTGCTTTCCTTCACCTGTTTTACAAATCTGGAATTATTTATTCATTTATCTTCCAAAAACAATGAGCATCAACATGATTTGTTAACAGGGTATGTCAACAAAATGTCACTGTTTTATTCATATGAAGTGTAAACATTCACAAGCATACATACATATTCTCACATGCACATAATGCAAACACACACACACACACACACACATATATATATATATAAAACATACATAACTGTCAAGACACTACATCCTTCAAAACTTCCATCCTTCCTGATATTTGCCAAAAATACACCTGATACCTCTCACCCCTGTTTCTTCTTCTTCTTTTTTTAATTTTAAGACTTGTTCACTGTTCACTTCCTGAACATATTCTATGTACTGTTCATGTGCATTTTGTTACTTTTACTGATGAATTGTTGTGCACCTGAACACTGTATACAATTAGTTCATTATATACATATCTATGTATAAATATAAAAACGTGTGTGTTCACGTGCATGTGTGTGTGTGTGTATACATATATATATATATACACATATGTATGTTTGTATATTACACACACACACAAGCAACAGCTCTCCATACTGTTTCCACCTAACAATTCCATTTACAAGATATTAAAGTATTGGTCTGCCTGGAGTTATAGAGGGAGATATTTGACCATGATGTCACACTGAAATGGAACTCAAAGCCATGTAGTTAGGAAGCAAACTCCATACTTACACATCTATGTTTTTGCCATGAACCATAATGCACTAATTCAACATAATTCAACTAAGTTCACTGGTAAGGTATGCTTCTGTTAACAGTGCTTTTCAAATATCAGATATTTCTTGTGTGTGTATATGTGTGGTTGGGATGTATTTCATAGTGAAGTAACATGTGTTAAGGCATGGTAGCATGTGTGGAGAAGCTTGTTTCCCAACTATATCATTTCAGTTTGAGTCTCACTTTGGGCAAGTGTCTTATGCTAGTAGAGACCCAGGTTGACCAAAACCTTGAATTTGGATTTGATAGTCAGAAGCTGAAAGAAGCCCATTGTATATGTGTGTGTTGTGTGTGTGTGTGTGTGTGTGTGTGTGTGTGTGTGTGTGTGGGTGTGTGTGTGTGTGTATGTGTGCATACATGCATGTGTACATGCGAGCACGTGTATAATTGTGTGTTTGTATGTGCTACAGTCTTCTTGCCATTGACTTCATATGATAGTTGTGAACAATGTTATCTTAATACAAGTGATATCCTTTGTTTCCAATCTTCCATGGAGACATATCTGACCATGGGGAAACATTGCCTTCTTGAAAACACCTCCAGGTTGGTGATAGGGAGGGTATTTGGCCATAGAAAATCTGCCTCAATCAATTCTGTCCAACCTAGGCAAGTATAGAAAATTGTACATTAAAAGTAATGAAGATGATGACCTGTCAATGGACAATGTTAGATTTACTGAGGCTACTGACCACAAATAGAAACCAAAGACAAAAGCAGATTGGCAGTGTTGAATGCCCATCTCTTACACTGTGAGCAGCCCTTTATGGAAATGGAAGAGGTTTTTCAAGAGGAGGAAAGTGCTTCTTAGTGATGAAAGTGACAAAGAGGGCTATTTCTGTTAATGACAGAGTTTAAAGCATTCAAGCATACGTATAGCTATATGATTAAGAAGTTTGATCCACAATCATATATATTCAGGGTTCAGCCCAAATGTACACCACTTTGGGCATCTTCTGCCATAGCCCCAGATTAGCCAATAACCTATGAGAGGAATTTGATTGACAGAAACTGTGTGGAAACCTATCACTTGAGCATATGCGTGCATGCATGTGTGTGCGTATGTGTGTGCCTTGGTGATGTCTATTGTTGTACAAAATAAACAGGAACAGGAAAATGAAATAAAAATAGTACCTTATGAACAAAGTCCCTGAATTTATCAGGAGCCAAACTACAATCAGGGTTAACTGAAAGAAAACTATGGATCTGAAGATGATGCTGTAGTAAGTTTAAGTATTATCTCTGTACTGAGGATTTTAGAGGATTTTTATGGCTTAAATAGTTTGCAGCTATATGTAACATCTTCAAGTTACTTTTGCATATCATACAGAATGCTTTATGCTTTTGCTTGTCAACTGTCTTTAATGTCTGCACAAACTGAAGCTTGTAAGGGGTCAGCTGCAATTGTTTTCTTATGACGCACCAAACAGTTGACTTGGGGGATCCAGGTTTTCAGGCTTGCTCTTCATACAGATTTCTTTGGACTCTGACTAAGCATTTCCCAGAGTTGATTCATCATCTCTTCTAAAACTGCTGGCTGTCCAGATCCTTTTTTTCTGACTCAAACAGACCTCCTCTTGAAATTTCTTATGCCACATCCATATCTGCTTCTCTGTTGGTGCTTGTTTATGAAATCTTTTAACAAATATATGTTGCACATTCACATTTGACTGAGTTTGAGTGTACTTCAATGTACAAAACACTTTTTCTGTTGCAGTAAATGGCATGTCTAATCCTGAAAAGAAAAACGTACAAAAGATCTTATTTTTAAAATGTATTGAATTCTAGACATACTGCTAAAATTTGAGACAATTTGGACAAAAATCTTTCATGTTATTAGTTGATGAAATGGTGTCAAATTTTTGGGACACCCTATATATGGAATAAAACATACTTTATTTGAAATGCAGTTAACAGTTAGTATCAAGAAAGGCATCCAGCTGTAAAATAATAACTCAGTAATAAGACTTCATCCAAACCAGCCTGTGTGGAAAAACAGATGTAAAATGAAGAATTGTTACTATGTATTCTATTGTGTCTGTAAAGCTGGTTGTTGGAAACATGTGTACCAGATTCCTTGCAATAACAGCTGTTAAATCCTTCTAAGTGTTTCATGAACCATACACAGACACATGGTAAAAATAGACTTTTTTACAAAATTTATTGTAGTGAAAGTCATCAGCTGTCTTAACCAGCTGATGTTACTTTAGATTATATTATCTATTTTCTATCATATCCTCCATTTTGGTTGCTATTTTCTTTATTATCTTTCATTTGATGGTTCTTATTTGACATATTAAAATATATTTCCATACAAAAAGGATTCCAAGTGGACAGTAAATTCAAGGAACATAATCATTTCTTTATAGTATTTGGTGGGATTAGAAGTTTGAATGTGAAATTTAGGAATAGGGTAAAGATGTGTAGAAACATAAAATGCACATATTTATGCTTTTTCCCTCCCAGCTTTACTCAGGTAAGTCATCTGCTGAATTCCAACTGTTTATCTTTTAAACAGTTCAATAAAAATGTCACTTTTTATCAGGTGTGGGATGTGTTTTGGCATATTAAAATTTATAGGAGTATGAGGTTTTAAAATTTGCTTATTTGTGTGGCTAGTTATGAAAAATATTCATAAACAATATAAAAATCCCACACATTTTAAATTACAGGAAGCCATTCTAATAATAAAATGAGTTGTTTCCCCTGTATAACTTAAGCAGAATTATGTATTGATAAAAATGTATGATGCAGTATATGGTTTCTAATCATTGCACAAATGGTTATTTTGAGATAGTATGCAGCACCTAATCATTTGAGAGTTAAATTGAGAGAGATTTCAAGAGTATGCAAAAAGAAATATCTAACAATATAAATTATAATTAGAAATGTCTGAGATCTTGGATTAGATCTTATTATTTGTAGTATCACAATGAATATATTTTTTTTAATGAAGCAATACTTTTGGAATTTATCTAGAACATTGACCTCACAGTACTAAACATTTCGAAAGAGAATGTTATTGCTTTGGGTTTCAAAAATTACAGCCAAGTCTGAAATATTGCCATTGTCAATAGTTTAAAGTTGTCACTGAATAAATTCCAATAATAATGATCAGCCATTGTCTCTTTAAATGCCAAAATTGTTTTTATTGGTATATTGATTTCTTTTATTTTTGAGTAGTTGTTATATCAATTTTAGTAAGTTGCAGATAAGATACAATCTATTTTCTACATACAAAATCTATCTTTTACTAAGTAACATATTCTATTTTATACCCTGCTGGTCACATTAAGTATGTTCAAGCATACCTCAATATATGTTTTCCATCTACATGAGGACCCTTTGTTATGTTCCATAGCCTTTATGTTGTTTTGTCACAGTTGTGTATGTACAATTTCTGTATATATAAATGCTTCTCTAAATCTACTGAACTAGCAAACTGTGATTAAGTATCTTTTGCGAAGGAGGTTTAATAAGACTGAATCAGATATGGAAGCATAACGCTGTCTGCTAAAGATCAATCTATTTTTCCACTAACAACATTGCATGTTTTCATTTCTAATTAATTATAACTCTAGTATATGAAACAATTTTTTTTAAATGTTATATTGTCCTTGCTTGTTTTTGCTTCATTTAATTTTTGTTTAATGATGTTTACCTCCCATTGATATAAGTATAGTAACATTAAATCTGTTAGCACTTACTTTACTATTTATGTTACCTTATAGACATATAATGTCACAATTGTCATTCATCATCATTGAAAACGGATACTGACTTAATATGAGCTAGAATCTGTTTTGATCGCATACTTCTTGGACACCTATAAACAGAAACAGTAGTAAAAAATGTTGATACTAGATTACAGTTTCTGAAAGCAATGATCCATTGGATAAACTGAAGTGAAAATATAAAGATACAAAGTACAGTTCCTCTGATCATTAGCATTAGAATTACATTTGAAATGCTTAGTGCAATATGAAAGGAAAAGCATCCATGAACATTGATTTTTAGAAGTGTCAAAAGAAATAGCAAAAATAAATATTCACATGGAAGGGGTTGCATAAATTATCTATGAAGATGATGCAAGCTTTGCTTACACCTTGCCAAGTATTATCAGAAATGGAAGGGCTCCCACATATTGTGAGCACTTCAAAATTAGATTATTATGTTGAGTAATTAGGCAATAATAATGAAGCCATCTTTATTCTGAACTGATTTAATTTTCATCTGTCATATTTGATTTCCTTTGACATTACTGAATATCATCATCATCATCATCATCATTATTATTATTATTATTATTATTATTATT
>NC_068994.1:39422907-39434379 GCF_001194135.2 Octopus bimaculoides | reverse complement strand
TTATTATTATTATTATTATTATTATTATTATTATTATTATTATTATTATTTTTTTGCACTACATCTTATTTTTATATTTATTTATTTGTTTTAAATTTCTTGAAAGTAATTTGTTATCTTCTACAACTTCTGTGGATCACATTTCTTTTTCCTTTTAAATTAAATACTACTCTATTGTGTTACAAATAAATGACTGAATAAATGAATAAATAGATAAAACAACCAAACACCCTCGCAAGATTTTGTTCACACTATGGTTATTGATCCTTTTAATAACTGAAGTGTTGCTAAGATTTCTTCTTCATCCAGAATTATTCTAATTTTTACTCAATCACATTAGTTATTGGGAATCAAAGCTTTCCAAGAATATTTTATGAGCTATTAGAATAAAGCAGAATATTGGTGATATGAACTTCATGGTGGAATGTTCTAATTTGATAAGAGTATACAGTGTAGCAATGGAATTTTCAATTTAATTTAATCTGTAATTTGATAGGCATTTTTAATCAACACAAAACTATCTGGATAAAAATATATGAATGCCATTTTCATAAATATGAAATATATAAAGTCAGTAAAAGGAATTCCATGAGATGGTCCATGAGTTTAACGTGATCTCAAGGGGATTATCAATTTCAGATTTCAAATATTTATGATTTTATTGAAGTTGTATATAAACAGACCTCTGGTAGGGTTCAAATACAAAAGCACTTAGAAACAAAATTTATGGCTATAATACTCAAATGCTGGGTTTCAGAGTTCTCTCCTTTATCCTTCCTTGATATGAATTATCATTAGTGCTCATAAATTTTTGTACCGATTAACTAAAAATTATTTTTAGTTCACCACATTAAGTGTGTCAACCGTTAATTATATATTCTTTACACAGAAAGCACTACTGGAAACATTCCCCATGTCATAGTTTTCCAACATTTATTCCAAAACATATTCGTAAAGGATAACATTTTTCTCAAAGCTGTTATCTTAATTTTCCTTTCTATGCTTGGTAAAAGAGAAAATAAAAGCATATAATAGCCAAATAGATACACATATGTATACACACACACATTTACACATGGGCTTTAAGAAACGGCTATAGCAACCCTGCCAAAACTGACACTGGAACTCAACACTATCCTCTGACCTGTTGTATTCTGTCAAACCATCTAACCTATGCATCAATGGAATACAGATATTAAAGGGTGATGACAATGAGGATGATGAAGGTAATGAGACAATGGACTATCATGCAGTTCCTGTCTACAAATTCAACAGTATTGATTGTTCTGTAGAAGACATTTGTTCAAGTGTCACACAGTTTTAATAAACCAAAACATATATGGTTTTAAGATGAATTTCTTAGACACACAGTCGTGCTTATGTTAAGCTTACCATATAAATTAGCAAACGGTATATATATGTAAGTATTGCACACAGGAAAAGTGTTATTTTATATTAAGTGAGTTACAGTAAATTAGGTCTATTTCTCCAATTTCAAAACTATGATAAAATTCAAGGCCAGATTAAGTGCCACAGAGGCCCTAAGCACTTAAAAAAGATTTTTGTGGCCCCATATGTAATTCAAAATATAAACAATAATAAACTATAAAAAATTTTCAAAATGAAACAAAAACAACAGAAATATGGAAAATAATGTTTTATTTTGACTCTATGAATACTTTCAAATTATATTTCCAATCATATAAACCACTTCGAATATTACTATAGCAAGTTAAAGGGGATTTTTATGCTGTAAACCATTTATCATTTCTGTGGTGCTCCCCTTCCCTTGATGCCCTAACCACAGGCTTATTTTGCTTAATGATTAATCCAATGCTGAAAAAATTAGAGCCAAGTATTAATAACCTTTAATTAGGAATTTAGGGGTTTCTCGAAATTTGAAGGTATTGCAAAACTGATGAATGAGCTATGCATTTACAGTAATTAAGAAGGAATTAAAATGCAGTTGCATTTAACAATAAAGAACAAGTGTTTCCCCTGCTCATGATGGAAGAAACATTTGTGACTAACACTCATAATTAGTTAAGCTTAAACTTAAACTGTTCCAAATCAATCTGTGGAACTCTCAAATCATTGCAGCAATTGCAGTATGTTCACAACATTATTTCTATAACAGAAGTAACTTAAAGGTCAAAAGTTTCATGCATTTTGATAAGTAGAGCTTGAATGTATGTAACTCATCTCTTGAAGCATTTTGTAAACTCTTCATTGATTTTATATGTATATATGTGATTCCACTGCAAATCTTGTGCACCCAGAGCTTACACTGAATAAAGTTACTGAATTTATACTTACACTTTTTATGCATTTCAAGCAAGACCATTTTCCTGAATATATCAGTGTCTTTCTTTCTTACTTATCTAAAAACTTAGTCCTAGCCAAATTTATCTTGAGGCTTCTCAATTCTGGGTGTAGCTTCCATAACTGGAATTTCCTCTGTAATTCTCCTGTAAATTCAGCTATGAGAACTAGGTCATCAACATTTAAAATTTGCCATGGATAGCCGATAGCCAGAATCAAACTACTCTGTGATGGCCTGCAGATCTTTGAGGGATAGGATAGGGTTGAAGAATGGAGTGTGATGGACTCCTACTTTCACATCCAATTTGTCATTAACATCACTGTTGACAATCACTTTGCTTACTGCATCTTTGTACAGCCCTCACAAACAATTAATCTACCCCTATTTGTCTTAATTACCACGAAACTGCTGAATGTAGCACCCTGTCAAACACATTCTTCTAATCGATAAATGTCAGGAATAACGGTTAACTTTTAACCAAGTATTTCTCTAACAGTTGCCTCACAAGAGAGATTGCATTCGTGGTTCCTTTCCCGGATATGAAACTAAACTGTACCTCATTTGGTGTATGTAATTTATCAGATTCTTGAATGTAAAATATTATTTAATTTGTAACATCTGAAAATAATACAGCAGGTAAATAAGTGCTAAATTTCTGTTTTATTTTAGAAAAGCATTGTCATTTTATATTTTGGCAATGTACTTTTACAATCTGTTCAGTAGTACAAATAAATCAAATAAATCTTTAGCATCGATGCTGTCCTTATCAGCTGTGGCAGAAAATATTGGTGCTGTATATTTCTATTGATTTTGGATTATATGTTAAAAAAAAATATTCAGGAACATAACCCTAAATGTTTCGTTATATCTTAGGTACTACTTTGGCGAAGCTTGGTCCAAAATTACTTACAAAACTAAATTTATAGGAGAAAATACTGATTATTTTTCTTTGTGTGTGTGTGTGTGTGTGTTTTGATACTTGAAAGGAACAGAAGGGAAATATCTTTAGAACATGATAATATCTGCCATTAAAAAAAAGAATATGCTGTGAAAAAGATTTAGTGCAACATGTTTGCATGAGGTTCATTGGTTTCTGTGTAGCTATAATGATAGGCTGAATGACAATAAATCTATTCACTCCCATGGATGCTAGCAGAGAAAGAATAGTTTCATGAATGCACTGAAACAGCTTTGCACTTTCACATTGAGTTGGTAGGCTTGATAATAGATTTTTAGGATTTTCTTTAGAAGAAAGGTTCAGTAACTATATTTCAAACCTAAAATAAAATAAGAAGAAATAATAATAATAATAATAATAATAATAATAATAATAATAATAATAATAATAATAGCAACAACAATATTAATAATAATGATAATGATAGTAATAATAATAATAATAATAATAATAGCAACAATTATTATAGTTTCAATAACAAATATATAAAAAGTAATAAAGAGATAAGCAATCAGCGAAAATTTATTATACCACTAGCCATAATACAAATGAAAATATTGTATAAAAATTATAGTTACATATTTCATATCGAGGTATTTAATATTTTTATAGATGTATGAACTGGATAATTATATATACAAATACTTGTTGAATAATTCGAAACAAATATTTTATTTTCTTCAAACCTGTAACATAAAGTGTTTGTTTCAAACACGTGTAGCAATATCAAAGGCTGCATAATTTTTTTTTTTTTTTCACATTCTTTTAGACCAAACAGCAATAGGCTTGTCCATAACATTACCAGTAATATTTATTGAATGCTTTCGACATCAATAATAAATAAAAGACATCTTGTTGCAAACATAGATTTAACTTTGTGAGAAAAACAAATTTCGTGATTGTTAGTAATAAAGAAATTTTAAGCTATTTATCTTAACTATTTTATATTTATTTTTTATATAAATTCTATCTGTTGGTCTCCATAGCTAGAAACTTGACACACTAATAATTTACTTCTATACTGATATTATTTTGGACATGATGATAAAATAAATTATAATTTTTCCTTTAGACATAGATATAATTTCTTTATAGCTGATGTCAGTAATTTTCTATAAAGCTGACATTTCCCATAAAGTTACTCTGTAATATCATAAACAACTGTTAGTGAACCATACCACAAAGATTCTGTATTTACTATCCTGAAGTAAGAATTATAGCATGAAAACTTTTTTCATTGTTGTTATAATACCGCAACATTATCTTTAAAAAAAAATAATGCTATATATAAGAAGAGTCATACTTTTCATTTAACATAACTGACAAACAGTGTTAAGTCAAAACAAAATAATTTGACAGGTTACGTTCTCTAGTTTTTTCATCCCTCTCAGAATAAACTGGAGTTTCTTGTTCCACATGACTAAATTACAGTATCATAATCACTGTTGTCATGTCATACCACATCATCATCAACTACATTGATGTTTTTCTACGCTGCAATAAGCTAGATAGTTCAGTTCTTCAAACTAGCCTCTCTTCAGCTAACATTAAACTTGATCATTTTCATTCCTAGACCTCCACCTTCTAACTGCTTCAGTTCAAGCTAATGATGGAGATTTTATGAGATTGTTTTGGCATATTAGAAATAGAAGTAAAATCTCACACCCTAAAATTACACCATGCTAGCATTAAAAATAAAAATAAGGATGTATTGGATAATGTAGTCCTTAGATTAACTATGCATGAAGTTAAAGTTAGGATGGTCATACACAGGACGCCTTCAATTTTAGACTTTTGTTGACTTGATCTCAAGGTACATGGTAATAAATGACAACACTATTTACTGTATTGTATAAACCACTAAACACTATTTACTGTATTGTATAAACCACTAAACACTATTTACTGTATTGTATAAACCACTAACTACCATCCACTTAGTTTTCATCTCAACTTATAATTAAGATATTTTACATCATTTCCAAAATGATACATGATACCTCTCACACCACATCCATCAAAAGTCTATCATCTCAGTCATCTTAAGACCAAATCCCAAAAGACTACTTTTAGTTATAAAAAAAAGCTGTTCCTAATTCAGTCATTATTGTTATCATTTGATTTTTATTCCACAATGGACTGTCTTTGGACAGTTCCAGAAGCATATCAGATTTTCCACAAGAAGAGTTTCTCAGCCCTTTACTGAACTTTTCTACATTTCTGGAAAAAAGTGTACTCTGAGTGGTCACTGTAATCTTTCCCTAAGCAAAATGTAGCTGATTCACACACACATATGTATATATATATAAAGTCAGTTATCAGTACATGCATGTACATGCACACATACATACACACACATCCACAGTGAGCTATCTATGTGTACATATATGTACACATATATACATACACACAAAGGAAAGGCATCAAGATATAGAAAATTTGCTTTAATGAATTCCATCTCTAACCTATGCAAGCATGGAAAATTAGACATTAAGATGATAATAATAATTACTGTGATAACAATGATAATGATGATGATGACAAAAATGACGATGGTGATGAATTTTTTGATGATGAATTCATTTGGAAAGGATTTTGATTAACAATAGTTTAAAAGAGGTTTAATTAATGTGTTAAAAAATTGTTTAATTTCTTCATAGAAGTTTGATCCTGCATACATTTTTACATGGATATTATTCTACTGTCTCTTTAAAAAGACTATTCCTAACCTATTAGCTAGTTGCTGGTTAGTTTAGAGATTTGCTTCCAAATAGTTTCATTTCATTTATTTATTCATCATTATTATTATTATTAATATTATTATTATTATTATTATTATTATTATTATTATTATTATCATTATTAAGGCAGCGAGCTGGCAGAACCATTAGCGTGCTGGACAAAATGCTTAGTGGCATTTCTTTGCCTGTCGCTACATTCTGAATTCAAATTCCACCGAGGTCGATTTTGCCATACATCCTTTTGGGAGTCGATAAAATGAGTACCAGTCAAGCACTGGGATTGATGTAATGGACTTATCCCCCTCCCTCGAACTTGCTGGTCTTGTGCCAAAATTTGAAACCAAAGACGGCGAGCTGGCAAAATTGTTAGCGCACCGGATGAAATGCTTAGCAGTATTCAGAGTTCAAATTCTGCCAAGGTTGACTTTACCTTTCATCCTTTTAGGGTCAATAAAATAAATGACAGTTGAACACTGGGGTCGATGTAATCGACTCATCCTCTCCCCCAAAATTGCAGCCCGTGTGGCAAAATTTGAAACCATTATTGTTATTATTATCATCATCATCATCATGAGAACACATGGCCTAGTAGCTGAGGTGTTACACTCATGATCATGACATTGTGGTTTCAATTCTATACTAGGTGATGCATTGCATTCTTGAGCAAAACACTTCATCTCATGTTGCTCTGCAATCACTTTCATCACCTGATGCACGGTACACCATGCACCTGTTTGGATAATATTGATTTGATATAGGGAGTGAGCTAATGTACAACACGCACATTTGATCACTATAAACAAATCATTGGTGCAGGTCGTTCAGCAATAGCTGAACACTCATATGTTGTCTTTGACAGGAAAGTCCATCATCATTATTATCATTGTTATTATTATTTTGAAGTCTGCTCTCTTACAACTTAGTAAATAGGTGACAGGATACTGTTCACTACATTGGCAAAGGTACAACATAGTTCTAATGAAACTGTATACAAACACACAAGCCTTTCATTCGAGAGGCCAATCTTTACTTTTTCCTGTTTTAGTATTTATTTATTTATTGCAATTGCTGAAGAACAACATCATTGGTTACAGGTTTCCAGTGGGTCTTTCACTCACTCACTAACTGTATTTCTGACAGGAAGAATGACAAAGGAATACTCATGCCAGGCAGGTAGAAAAAAGGTGGTCTAGTAATAATAATAATAATAATAATAATAATAATAATAATAATAATAATAATAAACATATGAACAATATGTTGAATTGTTAGTTTAATAATATTTAATGGTTCAGATATTTTGCATATAAAAACTTTGATATGAGGTTTAAGAGAACTAGAAAGAAAAGGGGATGAAAAGGGAGAGAGGGGGGGGGGAAGAGAGTATGTAGGTGTGCATGAAAGAGAGACAATGAAGGTCTTGTTAAGATGGCATAATAATTTTATGTAGAAATCTACATATGTATGTATGTATGTATGTATGTATGTATGCATATATGTATGTGTGCATATATGTATATTGTATGTATGCAAGTATGTAATGTATGTATGTGTATATGTATGAATGCATGTACAGATCTATCTATGTAATGCATGTATGTATATATGTATGTATGTACAGATGTATCTATATAATATATGTCTATGCATATGCAAGCATATATGTATTTTTTTCATGGCGCCATTTGATCAAGTGAATAAAGTCTTCCTTCATAACATAACTTCTTCATCATCATCATCATCACCATCATCATCATCACCATCATCATCAACATGGCTGTAATGTCTATTTTTCAATGCTTGTATGGGACAAAGGTTGTTGAGGTTGATTTTCTATGGTCAGATGCCCTTTCTGTCACCAACCCTCACCTGTTCCAAAGCAAACTTATATTTCTCAATGGTCAGACATGTTTTTACAGATGATTGGAGATGAAGTACACTATGTGTATGACAGTGACTCTTGTTTACAATTATTTCCTTATGTAACAACTAAGAGATACAACACCTTACCACACACACACACGCACATATATATATATATATACATATATACACGCCCATAAACACACATACATGCATACATATATACATACATATCATCATCATCATCAATTAACACCCACCTCGCATGCTGGCATGGGTTGCACAGTTTGATATGAGCTGGCAAAGCAGGAGACTGTACCAGACTTTTGTGTCTGTTTTGGTATGGTTGTTATAGCTGGATGCCCTTCTTAACACCAACCACCATGTGTGTATGTGTATATATTTATAAATATATATGTATGTGTGCGTAGGCGTATATATAAATATATTATTCTTTTATTCTTTTACTTGTTTTAGTCATTTGACTGAGCCCATGCTGGAGCACCACCTTTAGTTGAACAAATCAACCCTAGAACTTATTCTTTGGAAGCCTAGTGCTTATTCTATCAGTCTCTTTTACTGAACTGCTAAGTTACAAGGACGTAAACGCACCAACATTGGATGTCAAGTGATGATGGGGGGGGGGACAAACACAGACACACAAATACATACATATATATATATTTATTTATTTATTTATTTATTTATTTATGGGTTTCAGCCAAGTGGCTGTGGTCATGCTGGAGCACCACCATATATATATATACAATGAGCTTCTTTCAGTTTCTTATTTCTTTACTGCCCACAAGGGGCTACACACAGAGGGGACAAACAAAGACAGACAAACGGATTAAGTTGATTATATCGATCCCAGTGAGTAACTGGTACTTATTTAATCGACCCCGAAAGGATGAAAGGCAAAGTCAACCTCGGCGGAATTTGAACTCAGAACATCACGGCAGACGAAATACCGCTAAGCATTTCGCCTGGCGTGCTAACGTTTTTGCCAGCTAGCCGCCTTCTTTCAGTTTCTGCCTATCAAATCCACTAACAAGGTTTTGGTCAGCCTGAGGCTACAGTAAGAGACACTTGCCCAAGGTGTCTTGCAGTGCAACTGAACCTGGAACCATGTAGCTGGGAAGAAAGTTTCTTACTACACAGCCACTCCTCTGCCTATAATATATATAATCTATCTATCTATCTATATGTATATACAAGAATAAGGGCAGGGAATCGTCAATTAATAATAGAATTAATAATTAACAATTTTGCCAAGTAGTTCAGTATGAAAAAACCTTTATCGGTAAAACCATTTATCATCATAAATATACAGGGATTAGCATTGAGTTGCTTCTCCAACATACTGAAAATTTAGAAATAGCAGTCAAAGAACTACTGATTCTAAACTACAAATTTTTCTCTAAACGGATGGCGATACTTATGGCACGGGGTGAGATGCCTGAACTCACTGGCCGATGAATTCGTAAGTGCCTTTCTTATCGTTGATTTTTGGTGTCGCATGGCCAAAAATTACCGTGAATTTTTTTAGAGACACTTTCAAATTTATCAGAATATTTGGACTGAAGATTGGAATAGTGAAATTTTCATTCGCTTAACCATGAAACGATTTGTATCCAATTAACTAAAGACTTGTTTTGTTTACGCTTTTCCCTCCGTTTTTTTGTTCTATGTGTGCCATAAATATCGCCATCCGTTTAGAGAAAAATTTGTAGTTTAGAATCTGTAGTTCTTTGACTGCTATTTCTAAATTTTCAGTATGTTGGAGAAGCAACTCAATGCTAATCCCTGTATATTTATGATATCTATATGTATATATATATATATATATATATATATATAAAACAAGTTAAAAATAATGGTCATTACATATTGCTCTATTGGAGCAAATTTGGCTTACAGTTGTTTCCAGTAATCATTATAGGTACATTACTGACAGGTTTACTCAATTGGTTTACTGATCAGTTGAGGAAAATTGAATGACCTAAAGAAATTGATGCTACTTTCGTCAGAGCCATTTCTGGTTGTAACAAAGCAGAACACTGAAGGAATGGTGAGTGCATGGGAGAGGGAGGAAAAGATGGAAGGGTGCAAAGAGAAAAGAAGACGGGTTACAAAGGGGTACATATATATATATATATATTCATTCCAACATTGCGATGTGTTGGTGTTTCATACATGTGTTTTCTCTATGAGTTTATTTTTTTCTACTTTGTCCCATTTTGACTACTTATTTCTGCTGTACACAGAAATATTTTCAAAAGACTGCTGAAACATCTGTTAACGAGAGGGATAAAGAGACCACAGCTAAACTCCCTTACTGTTATAGTGAGATGTCAATGGTAACTTGTGCTGATAGTGGCCGTGCTTTCAGTGAGGGAAACCTGCAACATTATGAAGAGCAAAGAGGTAGGTACGAAAATAAAAAAAATTAACTTCAAGACAGAGATCTATTATGCACTTTGATGTATGTGTGTGTAAGTGTGTGCATGTGTGGGTATGTGTATATACACATTTGTCTATAAGCATTTATGTGCATATATGTGCATACATATATATACATTCATATAAATGTACTTATACATGTGTATATAGAGTTATATGCACGCACATGCAGTTGTATATATGTGTGTGTGTGTGTGTGTATATATATATATATATATATACATGTATATAGATAGACAGACAGACAGATAGATAGATAGATAGATAGATAGCTAGATAGATAGATAGATAGATAGATAAAAACAAAAGGCACTTAATAGCTCCTGACCCTGGATAAAAGAAAATACAGGAGGGTCAGTTACTTATGATTTTAGTCAACTTATTTCCTCTCTCAGATTCACACACCTATTACAGTGGTCCTTATTTTTCTAAGCCCTGTAAAAGAACTCAGAAAGTTGAGTGATACCCTAAAGCCATGAACTTTTCAGTACTCCCTTATATATATACATATATATACAAGTGTGCGTGTTTTCATATAAATCTATATACACACGTATATGTACATTTATATGTATGTATATATATATGTACACACACACACCAATACATATATACAGAGATTTTTGTACACTTATTTATACACATACATATACTTACATAAACACAAGCACACACATATATACATATATATATATATTCATTTATGTTTGTCTGTATATGTGTCTGTATGCTGGTGTGTGTGTTTCTGCTTGTATTCACATATGCATACATATAGATTTATCTATATGTCAGGTAAACAGGTATTACACTTTCAAACAACGACTTCATTCAATCTGCCTATACATCAACTGTATACACCTTTTCAATCTGTTGATGTGTACAATCAACCAACAGGAGGCTGATTGAATGTAATTTCTGTTCACCTTACACATGAATAAACATATATAAGACTGTACACACTTCTAACACAAGGTAGTATTGATCACTTTTATGACTCTATTCCACAAAATAAGCAAAAAAAAGTGTGTTTGTATATACACACACAAATGTATATTATATGTACATAAATACACATATATAGACATATTGAATGAGTATAAACATTTATATATATATATATATAT
>NC_068994.1:39419951-39422627 GCF_001194135.2 Octopus bimaculoides | reverse complement strand
TATATATATATATATGTATGTGGGTGTATATAGGTGTGCACATGTATTTGTGTGATGTTTGTGTATGTGTGTACACATAAAACATTTTTAAACATCAATTCTGTATAAAACTCTAATGAACAACAAATCCATTAATGGGTTTTTGAACTATACATCTTTCTTTGTTTACATAGGTGTAATAATAAAGAATACGTATATTTGGAAAAATTTTAGCCATTAACCATTAAAATATAATTTAGATATACATATATTAGTAAAATAGTAATAATTATAAAATGTATATGTATGTATATGTGTGTATGTATGTGTATGTATATATATATATATATATCAATCACAATTATGTATGAATATATATAGATGTATGTGGCTCTGTGGTTAAGTAATTTGCTTTGCAACCACTTAGTTTCAGTTCAAGCCCACAGTGTGGCACCCTTGCCAAATATCTATTATTATATCTAAAGACCAACCAGTGCCCCGTGACTGAAGTTAGTAAATGTTGAAGTGATGGCAAAAGAACATGAGATAAATTTGTTTGAACAAGAACATCAGGCATCACCCAGTCTAGGAATTGAAATCATAATTTCAACACCCTAACCACTAGCCTATATATATATATATATATATCATTATCTTCATCATCATCATTCCCTTTTTACATGCTGGAATGGGTTGGACTGTTTGACAGGTGGTGGTCAGTTAGAGAGCTGCTCAGGCTCCACATCTATTTTGGCATTGTTTCTATGGCTGGATGGCTTTCCCAATGCCAGTGACTTTACAGAGTGTACTGGGTGCTCTTATACAGAACTGGCATGTATCACCTGCTTTAATGTATTACCAGCATGGGTGCTTTTTACATGGCACCAGCATCCATGAACCTGCAAGATTAGGAATGTTATTGATATCACAATTATGATTTCACTTGGCTTGACGAGTCTTCTCAAACAATGCATATTGCTAAAAGTCTTGGTCACTTGTCATTACCTCCATAAGGCCTAATGTTCAAATATCATGCTTCACCACCTGGTCCCTTGTCTTCCTGTGTCTATGTCTTCCACAGGTTCCCTCCAAAGTTAGAGATCAGCACTTCTTTAAGCAGCTGTCCTCATTCATATGCATCACATGTCCATACCAGCTCAGTCATTTTTCTTGCATACCATATTTGAGGCCTCTTATGCCCAACTTTTCTCATAAGATGCTTATATTTTGTCATACATGCACACTGACATTGCATATCCAGTGAAGCATACTAGCTTCATTTCTTTCAAGCCAACACATGTCCTCAAAGATTACAGCCCATGTTTCACTGCCATGTATCATGGCTGCTCATACACAGGCATCATGCAATCTGCCTTTCACTTGCCTACACAAAATTAATGTGAGCATCTTCACATTAAATTGGTTGTTTTCTCATTTCAAGATTTAAAGCAGACATTGATCAATAATAAACTAGTTCTAGAAAATTACTATTTGTAAATCTCACAATGAGAGATATTCAGCAACAGTACTTTGGAGTAAAGATTATTTTGCCAGCATAACATGGCAGTCCTGGTTTAGGAATTTGGCAGTGCCACCTCTAACCAAACAATTTTTCTGTGCTGATGAAGGGAAATAACCCGGAAATCGCACTACACAGATATTGTTTTGAGCTGAATGGGGGTGCTAGATTCCTTTGTTTGAAAATATAAGGACACATATCATGACATATAGCCAGCTGGAGACGATGTCTCCTGGGGTTAAATTACAGCAACATTCGTCCTAAACCAGGACTACCATGTTATGTTGGCAAATAATCTTTACTTCAAATTAGTTCTAATCTAAATGTCTATAAAATATATGAATAAATATAATATTCTTTAACAAGAATAGTATTGACACTGACTTCATAGTTCCAGCCAGCTAAGCCATTGTTGGACAGTCTGTTGATAGCTTAGTTGGCTAAAATTTTGAAGTCACCATCAATACAATTCTTGTTAAAGAGTGATAAATTTGTACTCAACAAAGTATGAAGTAATCCTTCAGATTAAGGTAAAATTGTTATTATAACTAATATAAAAATGAACATTAAAATATATATATATACATATAATGTATGTGTGCATGTGTGTACATATGCCTATGCAACAAGCACACACTAAGTATATTTACTCTATATTAGCATAAATCCTTGTACTGGTACATATTTTGAGGATAATATTTGAACAGTCATTTATTTTAGGCTTTACTAACAATTTATTCATATATTTTATAGACATTTAGATTGAAACTAATTTATTATAGTTCAATGTCTTCTTTAAATCTTGAAATGAGGAAACAACCAATTTAATCTGAAGATGCTAATATATTAATTTTCAGTAGGCAGGTGATATTCAGATTGATACTTATTATTTTAGGATATTCTTATTTTTTAAGTTATTTTGATAGTAGGAATTATTATTTGTCCATGAATTAATTTCAATGATATTTCTTCGAAATGTTCAAGGATAATGTTTTATCAATTATTTAAATTGTACATATTTTTATAAAACACATAGTGCTTTAAATGAATATATATGTTATCTAATTAACTATGTGGCCAAATAATTGATTTGTTTTTTTAAATGGTATATCCTGATAAGCTATTGTTCTAGCTCTCTCTCTCTCTCTCTCTCTTTATATATATGTATATATATATAT
>NC_068994.1:39414034-39419528 GCF_001194135.2 Octopus bimaculoides | reverse complement strand
ATATATATATATATATATATATATATATATATATATATATATATACACAGTGAGAGAAAAACATGAAGCATGAATTTGGTATTCCTGTTTCTGTGCTCAATAATCAATGATGTCACATTGGAAATGCAATTTATAAATTTATGAATGTGCTTTGTGAATTACATTTGTAAATCACATTTGTAATATGACATCAATGATTATGAAACCCAGAAACGTATGTAACAGATGAAATAAAGGAAAACTAAATTCATGCTTCATGTTTTTCTCTCAAAATAGACGTGCTCTCTATACTATATTACTGCTCAATACAGGTTGCATAGAACCCTATAGGACCACAAAGCTGAGAGAATTTTACACAAATATTATTATGAGCTACAATCAAAATGGTAATTTTGTTGTGCACCTGGTGCGTCCACTTCCACTTATGTGTGTGGATATATACATGTACACACACATACACGCACACACACACATACATGTGTGTGTGCATGTCCAGCTAAAGAAGTAAGATGCTACATTTTAGAAGAGAACAACCCACCATGAAACGGATCTGTAAGAAGCCTTACAGCTATTTCTTTTTTGTTTACTTAAGATAAAAACTGGAAATTCTCCAATTATCTGCACTTACCACAGTGGAGGTTTCCAATGATTAACTATACATTTATATATATATCTCGCTCAGAGATTTATTATATATATATATATATATATAAATATTTGAAACATTTCATTATATTAATTCACTGGAAGTTTTTAATGGATGTCATCATCTTGTTGAGTTTTTTGTTCTCTTGGTTATATTTTATGTTGTGTTGACGCCCCCAAGTGAAGAAGTAGAATCGCCCAAGACATATAAATAGAGGTAGTCTAGCCGTGGTAGAGGAGTTGAGTGACTGTTGAGTAGCAGTTGTGTAGCAGTTGAGTAGAGATCATCCGAAGGTGCTAGATAGCAGTAGCTTGAGACAACATTTTTTGAAGAGAGTTTAACTTGACACCATCCTTACAAGTGGAAGCTAGCAATTTCTAAGAATTTATCAAGGGTACAAGTATCAAACTCAGAATCATGTGGTTGCAAATTAAACTTCTTCACCATCTATCAATGTCGGTACCCAAATAAAATAAGTAAAAGTAGTGTGGTACACTTCCTTAAGTGGTAGACTTAATCTGTTATCCAGTTTAATAACACCACCTAAAGTAGTGCTCCACAACCAGTATGCTGTGGCACACTGGTGTTCCATGAAATGATGCTAGGTGTGCCGCAGTGTAACCTGAACATAATTTTTTCCCCCATATTCTTAGTTATATCGTTAGTTCAGGTGTGCTGCTAAATTTTGAAAAGAATATTATTGTACCGTAACTGAAAAAAGTTGTGGAGCACTTTAGAGGAATTCTGTCTGTTGTAAGCATTTGAGCCCTCTCTGAATTACAGATAACTTCCCCCTCCTTGAGACCAATATCTGCCACTAGTGGAGTTCTTATAGGCTCATGGCCACTGGTTTCTTCTTAGAATATATTCAATGAACAAATTTATGGTTTTGTAAGTGATTATTAATAATTTAATATTAAGGAAGCAAACTGGCAGTTGTTAGCATGCCAGTGTGGTAGACTTCCTTAGCCGTATTTTGCCTGCATTTTTATTCTGAGTTCAAATTCTACTGAGGTCAACTTTGCCTTTTATCCTTTTGGAGTCAATGACTCAAATACCAAATGAGAATTGAGGTCACTGAAAAGAAAGGGATACAAATAAAGAAAGGAAGGATAAATTAAATGAAGTTTGTGAATTTCAAAAAGATTGTATGAGTTGGGAACATGAGAGGCATAAAGTTTTAGTGGTTGTGTGGTAAGAAGTTTGTTTCTCAACAACATGGTTCTGTATTCAGTCCCACTGTGTGACACCTTTGGTGTCTTCTACTAAAGTCTCGGGTTCATCAAAGCCTTGTGAGTGGATTTGGTAGATGGAAACTGAAAGAAACCTGTTGTGTATATGTATATCTATAAATCTATGTGCATATGTGTGTCTTTGTGGCTGTGTTTGTCCCCTACTACTACTTGATAACTAGTGTTGGTTTGTTTATATCCCCATAACTTAGTGGTTCAGTACAAACAATTGCTAGAATAGCTCAAAAAAATAAATAAATAAGTAAAAATTTTTCAGGGTGCTACCCCAGCATGGCCGCAGTCTAATGACTGAAATAAATAAAAGATATTAAGATCAGAAATTGAAAATCTTTTGTTACAGGTTTTGCATAAAATAACAAGAATCTTATCTTTCCATGCCATATGAATTTCTTCAAGTTTTTCATAATCACTCATTAATTCATTTGACTCTATGTGAAGTATAGGGTGCCAACAAGAGATCTCCAACTGTTTCAAAATTTGGCAATGGATTGCAGTTGCTCCCCAGTATTTCAGTTTCTGTGGACTTCCTTCATGTTCTTTTTGGCATTCTGCCCTCCATCACCCTCAGAGGTCCATTGAAGAGCTTGCTTTATAATTTTGGGAGCAGGTTTCAGTAGGAGGTGTCCTAGCTAACCTTACTTTTTTCCACTTGATCTATGTTTCAGTAGTTTTCTGGTTTGCCTGTTCTTACAAAGCTTTGTTTGTGAGTCTGTCTTGCCATTAATTACTAAATAATTTTTGCCAAAAGGATACCACTAGTGTCCATAGGATCAAGTTTTTTATTATTACTTGTTGAATGAAGGCAGTGAGCTTGCAGAATCGTTAGCAAGCTGGACTAAATGTGCCAAGGTCAGCTTTACCTTTCGTCCTTTTTGGGGACAATAAAATAAGTACCAGTTGATTATTAGGGTCGATGTAATTGACTAGCCCCACCCACTGATATTTCAGACACAAGGCCTGAAATATCAGTGGGTGGGGCTAGTCAATTACATCATTGAACAAATTTGGACTGCCAATGCAAATCCTATGAAATAGCTGACAGCAGAAAATTTTAAATATTCATTAAAATTATCAAAGAAAGACCAAATAATGGTAAAATATTAAGGTGAATACAATCATAGGCACAATAATGACTGTATGGTAAGAAACTTGCTTCCCAACCACATGGTTCTGGGATTAGTCCCACTGTGTGACACCTGGGGCAAGTGCCTTTTACTATAGCCTCAGGCCGACCAAAGCCTTGTGAGTGGATTTGGTAGATGGAAACTATAAGAAGCCCATCGTATATATATATATATATATATGTATATATATATATATATATATATATATGTATGTATGTATGTGTGTATGTATTTGTGTGTGTGTGTTTACGTCCCCGTAACATAGCAGTTCGGCAAAAGAGACCGATAGAATAAGTACTAGGCTTACAAAGAATAAGTCCTGGGGTCGATTTATCCAACTAAAGGCAGTGCTCTAGCATGGCCACAATCAGATGACTGAAGCAAGAAAAAGAGTAAAAGAGTATTATAGACTAAGATTATGGAGCAGCTAGAATCTCTCCTCAAAGATCATCCAGTTTAGCAAATATTAATATTCTCTGTCAAAGTTTTATGTTTTTGTATACGCATGATTTTTGTAGTTCAATCATAAAATTTCTATTGTTGTTGTGTGTCTTTTGTTTTTGCCTTGTAAATATGTTTGGTAAATATATTTTTGGCTAATGTAGCTTATATGTGTTGATTAATCCTTTGTAAATAATTGTATATGCAAAGCCTAATTACAAAGTCTATAAATTATTAGAATTAGTAAGTAGATGATTATATATGCAAAGTCTATAAACTATATGAATTAAAAACATTCAATTTCTGATTAAGCGCAATGCCACATTGAGCCATATGCACCCAGGATACTCACAGGATCCTGCATAACTACTGAAAGCCCAATCGTAATCTAGATAAGCTGTGGTTTGCTGTTAATAAATAAATGCTGGGGAGCCTTTGGATTGCTTGCCCTGGTAGTGGTGGTGGTGGCTATAATGTTTATATGAGAACCCTGACTAAGTGCTTAAACTACTGCAATATCCAGCTTTATCTTTATGACTGAAATAAATTTTCTATAAGAAGGATAGAATAAAGATTAACAAAGTTGAATTGATTGAGATGTTGGCTAGTATAACACTAATACTTTGTCTTATAGTCCATAACACTTTGAGTCATAAGTGAACTATTAAAAACCTGATCTTCTTCAAGTAGTGTATGCAAGATAAGTCAGCTTTGTGATACCCATAGTTTACCAAACTATATACTTGCAAGGAAGAATCGAACTTAAAATTGAAAGTTATCAAACCATTTATCAATTTTACAATGCATCCATTACTAACATTTGGAATTTGTTATTACTAGGTTGAGGAAAAAGTTCAAACGCCATGTTAAAATAATGAACTGAATGAACACACATACCACAAAAATATATTTAAAAAAGCGTTATTTTAACATAGCACGCGAACTTATTCCTCAACCTAATATTTTCTGGTATCAGACAGACTGGGCCATTTGAAAGTTAACTGTCCCATTTTATTCTTTTATTCATACATTTGTTTTATGTATATATTTTCAATGCAGTATAGGTTGGATAAATACATATTATTGAGGTATTGTTTTACAAGTAGATTCTCTTACTGTCACTAAACCTTACCTGTTTTTCACGAGATTTCTCATCTTACTTATTTTCAAATTTAAACAACTCTGTTGGCAGTGAATATCAACAACCATTACAGTTTATAGCTCAACACTTTCCAGGTGAAGTTCAAACTGTAAGCATTCACACATACTTGCTCATGCATACACACACACATACATGCAAGAGGCTTCAATGGAGTTTTTATTTAACAAGATAATTCACTCAGAAAGCATCAGCTGGATTTAGGCTATAATAGAACCAAGGGACTGAACTCAGAACCACATGGTTGAGAAACAAAATTCTTCACCATACAGCTATGCCTGCACCTATTCATTTATTTACTTATTTATTTATCTATTTTATCTTATGCCATACTTGGTAAGCAAGGGTGTCATCAGTTACAGGATTCCAAAAGACAGACCATTAGTTCATTACATTACAATAATAAGAGGCAAAAAATTGTCTCTGTGTAACTAGGATGGAATAAATATCACAAATGGCTTTTTTTTCAAAGCACTAGTTTAATGATCTCTTCAATGTTTACATCTGTTACTGAAATACACCCATACATATATTCTTTTCTTCTTTTATTCATTTACTTATTTCAGTCATTTCATTGTGGTCAAGCTGGAGCACCACCTTAAAGGGTGTTAGTCGAAGAAATTGACGCCAGGACTTATTCTTTGTAAGCCTAGTACTAATTCTATTGGTCTCTTTTGTCGAACTGTTAGGTTATGAGGACATAAGCATTCCAACATCGGTTATCAAGAGATGGTGATGGTGGGACAAACGCAGACACAAACACAAAAATATATACATACAAATATGTACACACAAGGCTTTGGTCAGCCTGAAGATATATATGTGTATATACATATATATACATATATATATATGTGTGTGTGTGTGTGTG
>NC_068994.1:39411465-39414024 GCF_001194135.2 Octopus bimaculoides | reverse complement strand
TATATCTTTAAAATTGCATTTTGAAACCTTCTTACATATATATTTCCACTCGTGTGTTGTCTTACAACTTTACTTTGTTATATATATATATATTATTATATACATATATATATATGTGTGTGTGTGTGTGTGTGTGTGTGTGTGTATGTATGTATATGTATATGTATATCTATATATATATATGTGTGTGTGTGTGTGTGTGTGTGTGTGGCTTTCATACTGTTTCTGTCTACCAACCAAATTCTACTACCAAACAATAGTAAACCTAAAATTTTCATAGGAGACATTTCTCCAAGTTACTATGTGGTGTAATTGAATCTGCAATGAACAATCTTGCTTGTGTTCATATGCACAATCCAATACCAGTGACAAGAAACAAAGCTTCAACACCTAAAGCCACTTACTGGTATCATATTACTTCAGCCTTCCTTACTGTTCATTTGCATTTTTCTAATCAAGAGTTGTACATCCGCCATAATTTTACAAAAGTTTTTTTTTTTTAATCAAAGAGTCTTCATCTATATCTTTGTCAAAAACCATTGAGTTTATATCTAAACACAGGACACATTATGTTAAGATATCAGTAAAAGTACTGGGGGTTGATTTATTCAATTGATATAAGTGTGTCTCAGGCTTCTTCAAGCAAGATGACAACAGCTGAAAATTGCAGATGAATCTACTTAGTATTGTTTAGACATTAAGTGCAAATGAAGGTATAACTCCAGATAGCCACAGTAATCAAGTGAGAAGCAGTGAACTGCCTCTAGGTATTATTAATTTGTGAAATATAATGACAAATAAATTCTATAAATAATGGGAAATGTGATAGGTCCATCATCAAATCTGATGCAAATTGACAGAAGATGTCAAAAGAATAATCATAAAATTATGTTACATATGTATGTGTGTGCTTATGTGTCTGCATATATTTGTTTGCATGTATGTATGTTTTCATGTATGTACATGTATATGTGTTTATGTATCATGATCATCATCATTTAACGTCTGTTTTCCATGCTCGTATGAGTTAGGCAGTTTGACTTGAGCTGGTAGGGTCAGGGGCTGCACCAGGTTCCATTGTTTGTTCTGACATAATTTCTTTGGCTAGATGCCCTTCCTAATGCCGACCACTGGGTGCTTACAATGTGACACTAGCACAAGTGCTTTCTACATGGCACTAGCACTGGTATCAATTCTACTGTGGCTAACAGGTTTTCTCAAGTACAGCAATGTGCTAGATATCTCAGTTTTTAGTCATCTCCTTTGAGATTGGCCTTCAACACTTAGTCTTATGTCTTCCTGTGTTTCCCTCTTCTACAAGTTCCATCTGTTTTAAGTGATCATCACTTCTATAAGTAAATGTTTACATCCATCCACATCACAAGACCAAACCAGTGAAATTTTCTCTCTTGCACACTGCATCTAACTCCTGTTATGCCCACCTTTTCTCTCAAAACTCTAATGCTGTCACATATGTACACTGACATTGTACATCCAGTGGAGCATACTAAATTCATTCCTCTCAAGCCATCACATGTTTTCTGCATTCAATAGCCATGTCTCTTTACCATGTACCATGCATCATACAATCTTCCTTTCACATGGAGAGAGAAAAACCTTTGGTTGTCACAGAAGTAAAAGCTCTCTGAATTTTCACCATCCTATTCTTATTTTAGCAATTACACTTTCTGGGCATCCTAATCCCACAGCTAAATAGGGCCCCTAGATAGCAGAAATTATCTACCACCTTTAAACAGTCTCTGGCTGGCGCTTTGAAATACAGGTACAACAGAAACAGGAAGAAAGAGGTAGAGAAAGTTGTGGTGAAAGGGTACAGCAGGGTTCGCCACCATCCCCTGCCGGGGCCTCGTGGAACATTAGGTGTTTTCGCTCAACACTCACAACGCCCAGTCTGAGAATTGAAACCGTGATTCTACAGACTCAAGAGGCAATCAAGCAAGAGCCTTGTGTGCCCATGCTTTCAGATGGCACTGAACATAATAGTACGTTTCTATGATATCAAGTATAGATACCAGTTACATATAGATTCATCAAACATAACAAATTTAACAGATACAAAAGTGGAGCCTAGGAAATAAATTAAATTGGAAACTGCTACATAAACAGGAATAGATACTAAAGAAACAGGAATGAAATTGGACACAATTATGGGTGGTATATATTTTAAATTTCAAATCAAATATAAAGTAATAGACAGCTGGAGAAGTGTGTATTCATTTCCATCATTGAATATCACATTTTGCTATCAGATTCTTGTTTACATGAATATATTAATTTATGATAAAATAACTTAATTGTGATTATGGTCAATTTATTCAAATCCTATTATGTATCAAGATATTAAATAAGTATGTTTAATTCATATTATTAGAATTTAAAAAATTGCTGTTTTTTCTTTCTTAAATTATGATTTATTAAATTAAATATGTTATGAAAAATCATTTCAGAATATATATTTTTCTTATAAAAATCTAGCAAATTATGTATTTAATATTTATTAGTGAAAAATAGACAAAACATACTTTGATTATATATATA
>NC_068994.1:39407929-39409918 GCF_001194135.2 Octopus bimaculoides | reverse complement strand
ATATATACACATATATATATATATACACACATATATATATATACACACGCATATATATATATATATATATATATATATATATATATTGTTAACATTTGTATCCATTTGATTAGTCATTCTTGATATTAATTCTTATCAATTCAAGTTATATAATTGGGATTAGGGTTACACACACGCACACAGATTATCTTCGACTGCCCCAATTTATTCATGATGATGATGTGGTAGGTGGAACTGTAATTATAACTTAAATTTGTGTTATTTAATTTGCATTTGTAAGCATCGATTTAGTGCATGCACAATGCACACTACTGCACTTACTGATCCCCAACTCTTAGAAACAGCTGTAAAGCATTGCCTTGGATTCTTCCTTCGCTTTTGTATCTATCTATCAATGAAGAGCTACTATGGACTCTCTTTTATTTGTTATCTGTTTAATTATATTTATTTACATATATATAACTTATTTTTAAAATGTATTGATACCATTAACATCTGCCGGTCCATTTTTCTTTTTTACTCTGCTTTCCTTAACTAGAAAGCTAGATACATAAAATGACAGACAGACAAATATATTTATAATCAACAAGTTATTTCCCTTATGATATTTCTAACTAGCATAAAAGGCAATAAATTTTTTTATGTGTGTCTTTTTATTTATTTTTATTTCATGTGTCTCTTCTATTATACAGCTGATGATTTTGTTTATCATTCATAGACTGCTAAATTAGAAACTAGATGTAATGATGTATTATTTTTAATGGACCATATCATAGTAAAATTACTTTATTCTACATTTATATATTTCAAGTAATCTACATTTAGTCTACATTTGGTTTGTGTAAATACATATCCCATTTAATCCATTCAAATTTTTATTCTTAAAGATGAACCAAATAATCCTAATCAAATTCTCAGGTTACACACACACATACATACACACACACACACATACACACACACACACATACACACACACACATGAATGAAATAAACGAAGGCAGGTATATAAAACCCCAAAATACAAAAACCAAAAAGGAAAAATTCAAATGTCACTAACTGTGACTGACAGTGTTAGGTACTACCTATATTGCTAGAAATAAGAGTTAAAAAATTTTAGTACAGCAAGAAAGCACATTTTCATGTACTGACAGGGGAAATAACTGCCCCACAGTGATGCCAGATCACTATACTGGACTAGTTTTGCTTGAAAATTACAAGTGCATTAGCAGTGACTACTCCATCACTGGATGGTTTGGCTAAATCCTGACTGTCAGTATATATATTTTCCACATGAATTTATGGTTTATTCAGCAAAATTCTAATGGGAAAATTATAAAATAATGAAGGCAGCTATACACAATATAAAACCAAAAAGGTAAAATTCAGTTGTCACTAATTGTGACTGAGGGTTAAAGTCAGACTTATATTGCTAGAAATAAGTGTTAGAAACCCTTCTGTCAAAGAACAGTACATTATATATATATATATATATAATGTACTGTTCTGTGATAGAAAGATCAATAAAAATATATGTATGTATGTATGTATGTATATTCAGTGCTGCAGTCCCATTGTTCTAGTTTCATGATTTTAGAGTTAATTGCATTGAAAATACACTTGCTAACCTAACAATTCCCAATTCGTTTTGGAATTGGTTGATTAATCTGTATTCAGGACTGGATAGGATAGGAAATTACCTTTGTCATCCTTAAAAGTAATGTAGGGTTTGTGCATAGCAAGGTGATCCCCACAGAGTTTACTTCTATATTTATAGTGTTATAGTAAGTAGGAGCTATTTTCATCATTGAAAACACAACTCCATGCAGATTCAACTAATTTAACAAAGTGGAATTATATTCACTAACTTCTAAGTCTCTTCTCTAGAAATCCTTAAACTTTAGCAGACATTGGTCTGCAACCATGCTGGAGACAAGCTTGTAGGGTTTAGTCAAACAAATTGACCACAGTTCTTTTTTTTTTTTTTTT
>NC_068994.1:39393068-39407776 GCF_001194135.2 Octopus bimaculoides | reverse complement strand
ATATATATATACCTGAGTAAGCACATAAATGTGAAACAGGGTGGTAAAAAAATAGTACTTGGATACTGGGGGTAGAGTAATAGGCTTTATTATTAAAGCTGCAAGAACATCACAAAATATATCAGTTTCATATTCCCATTCATCAGGCAGTTGTGATCAAGAATGGAATATAAAATTTTTTATTCCATTCTTGAGCATTACTACTCAATGAATGACAATGTAAAACTCTGAGTAACATTTTCTTGTGATAATTTTGTGATGCTTTTGCAGCTTTAATAATAAAGTATGTATATATGTGTATACACGCACACACACACGTATATAATTAGATAAAGATAGCTATGGTTAGTCTGTTGGGTTATCTGGGTTTCACGTCCATAAAGCACTTAGCTTCACAGCATCTCTTCAGACCCTAAAGGCCAGTGGCCTATAACCTCTCTTCAAAATGGAGGAAGAAAAGACCACGTGGCTAGTTGTTGAATGCATGGACAAAGGAGTAGGGTTAAGTGCAAACGATTGTCTCCCTATATACATATATAAATATATATATATATATATATATATATATATATATACACCATGGATTTCTCTCAGTTCCCATTAACCAAGTCCACTCACAAGACTTTGGTCAGCCCAGGACTATCAAAGAAAGCACTCACCCACGGTGCTATGCAATGAGACTGAACCCAAAACCAAGTGGTTGGGAAGCAAACTTCTTACCATACAACCACAGTCAAATTGTATTACCTATGAATTCCTTACATCAGTGTAAAAGGGATCACTCTTTTATAACTGATGGAATGAAGTTGACAACTCTTTTAATGCAATAGACAGCATAATTTCCAATGTGAAAATTACTTTGGTTACTTAATTTTTTTCTGCAAATGTTTTGCCAAATGCTGTAATGCCAAATATTTTCAATATTCTGAATGCTGTATTACATCTGAATGGCTTATTTATTTATCTATTTATTTACTTATTTAGTGGTTTGTTTTATATTACTTTTTTTTTTACTGCTGAATGCCAATCCAATTATTTCAAGCAAAACACAAATTAGATATTTGTAAGGTAATGTAGTATGAAGAGTCGTCAAGTTAATTGTGATAAATTTATTTCTTATACACGTTGTTGATAATGATTTCTGTAGAATTGACAATAGAGTTTTGGACTACGCCAAAGAACCTTGCTGGTGCATTCCATGAATTTCTATGTTCACACACACATGAATGCATGCACACACACACAAACACAAACAAACACAAACTCACACACAAACACACACATATACACATACTAACACACACACACACACACATACACATATACACAGATGCATGCACACACACCAACACAGTTGCATATTTTTCTGCAAACAACTATTTGTATCATTTCGTATAATTGTCTTACAGCTGTACAAAATTATATTACATATACAATTTGCAGCTTGCAGTTTAGATGAGTAGAAAATTGTTTTCATAACAGCAAAGCACCAGATACCTAAATTTTCTCCTGTTATTTGAAATTTAGTAAATTACTTAATTCTTCTAAAGCTCAAATATTAGACTTTTCCTTCTTTCTCATGACAAACTAATTTACACCACTTTAAAACTGTTTATGCTCACTAATTATGTATGCAGACTATAACTTGTTTCCTTGGATCCTACTGGTAGGTTCCATATTTTATTATTTCTCACATTGGCAGAAGGCCACAGTTGTGTAGGAAAAGAGTTATAGAGATTTAGCCTGTTGGAAAGTTGTAACCAATAATGCTAAGTGTGGTATATAATAAATAAATCAATAAAAATAAACTCAGTATAACTATTTCAAGCCTACAGGTTCATGACATCAGAGCTTATTCAGATCTTAAAGGAATTTAGGCTAAGAGTATAAGTCTACTAGCAGAATGGGAACAATTCTATTGCAAGGCTAATTTCCAGGTGCCACTGGTACTCATTTGCAGCTGACTGTATTGGAGTTATGTGTAACAAAGTGACTTGCTCAAGAATACAATGTGCAGCCCAGTTCAACAATTGAACTCATGACCTAACAATTAAAAGCTCTATGCCATAGCCATTAGACCACACAGTTTCACAACTGTGTATATACCTGGTGAATATTTTATGGAGCCTAGCAGGATTGGAATTTACAATGTACATTTGTTGAAACTATATACTCTATTTAATCCAGCTCTCTGTCATTTCAGTCTCTTTACAACCAGCCACTCATTTTCTCTAAAACATAAGAACAATATTTAGTGGGGAGGGGACTAACCTTTCAGTTCTCTTTTAAATTCTTCACTGTTCCAAGAAATAACCATAATGGAGATAAATCTAAATGATAGTTATTCTTATAATATAATACAGTAACAGATGCAACATTTCAGAGAAAATGTAGCAACACGCAGCTAATAGGCAATATGTGCTTGAACTAATTTAATTGAATATTGGATATAGGTTTGATAAATTTGTCTTTTAAGAGCTGATAAAACAGAATACTAAATATATTAATTCTAATGATAAAACTAATAGTAGAAATTTCATAATGAAGACATAAATAATAGTAACTTAATTATCAATAATAGATGACAAAATTATTTCAAATAACCAGTGCGATATAACATTTTAATTTCAAACATAAAAGCTGTTAATTTCATTCTTCTAACTGTTATATTAAACACACAGGCATCAAATTAATCCACCAGTCGATCAGGCATGCATTTACAATAAGATGGAATTGCAGTACATTATGAAACATGACAGAAAAATTGATAGTAGATATCAAAATTGTATAATGACACAAAATCCCACAAAATTAATAAATTAATTAATATAATCGATTTTAGTGTAAAGATATAAATCAATAATTAACAGTCATACACAATTTGTAGACAATAGAAAGATTGGTCAATATATTAAAAAAAGATATAGTTATTCTATGTAAATTTGGTTTGTATAAAGTGAAAAAGTTGAAGCAATTCATTGCTATCATGAACACTTTGGTATATCATTATTGTCATTGTCAGCATAGCCAAAATTGCTGCTGCCACCACCATCACCACCACTACTATCATCATTGTCCTTATCGTTTTTACCTCCACTTTTAGTGAACTATGTGTGTTGGGTCTTATTTCAGGTATCTAAATTTCAAGTGATTAATATAGAATGGGTATGAAACTTTTTGGCACAGTTGTTTTGGTGCCACCTGTTTGGCATTGTTGATTCAATGCTGAATTATTTGACATTAGACATTTTAATGTTTTCTATCATGCTTCCCACTCTCTTTTTCTCTATTTTTATGGTTTATCTATGTGAGCATGTTTATCTTTATGAGGAGATTGAAAGTGTTTATGTCAATTGTGTTCAATTATTAAACTGTAATGTCTCTCTCTCTCTATCTTTCTCACTCTTTCTGTCTCAATACACATATTTCTGTTTGTTTCTGTGTTCAAGAATGCATGCATACATGTGTGTGTGTGTGTGTGTGTGTGTGTGTGTGTGTGTGTGTGTGTGTGTTTACCTCTATTACCAAAAAGTACTGTCTCCAGAAAAAGCCCAATGTCAAGTCAGCCATGCCAAATTGTCAAATTGTTCACACAAAGGTGCCCAATCATCACGTTTCAGTATAGAGTATCTATGGGTGAAAGATTGTAGCCAAAAATAATTCTGCTCTCCTCAAAGTATATGAACCTAACCAATCTCATGAAATTCAATGCTTCTATGTATATTAATCTAAGTGTGACCACCTTAATTCACTCCAACTCACACTGATCTTTTCTTCTTAATAAGCAAACTAAATCAACTAAACACTATAAAATACAAAGGATGAAAAGCATGCTTGTCCATGGAGAAATATTACCTTGCCTAGAAACAGACATGGGATGGTGACAGGCTGTTGAAAAATCTGCCTCAACAAATTCCATTGGACCCATGCAAGCATGGAAAAGTGGGCATTAAATGACGATGATGTTGTCTAGTTGGTGTACAAATTTGAGTGACATTATTGTGAAATATACCATTTACACTTTTGCTAAAGGTGTTTTCACTTGACTTAAACACTTTCCACCAGTAGTTTCCATCTCTCACATTTTCAGGTGTTCCCACAGCCTTTAACTCTCAAACTGAGTGATCTTTAGTTTTCAATTCATCTAGAACAGTAGTTCCCAAACATTTTCTGGCTGCTGTTCCCTTGGCATCTAGTCCACATTCCTAGCGCCCCCTCACCCCACTACCACAAATATAGACCACTTTCTGCAGCAAATTCAAAACAACTGTATTTCACAAATAAAGCTTAAACATAATTAACCTATTAATATTTTTTTCACACCTATCACTCCATTTTGGCTATGCCATTATCATCCCACTTTTCTTCAACGCCCCCTGTATCTTTCCACTACCCCCAAGGGGACAATACTGTCCCCTTTGGGATCCACTGATCTAGAACAACTAGTTATTATTCTTGTCTTTATTTACTTTTACTAATCCCTGTATATAACAGAAGGATTTGTAATATTACATAGGTTGATTATCCCTGGAGATTTTATTCCTCTTTTCATACAGCTACAGATATTAGCCTTTCTACTTGTAGGGTTATTTGTAAACAGTATGACACAACAAATGGTGATGCTTACATCCAACATAAAGTCTGTGATGAACCACCTGATATTTTGCACATATTAGTAATGATGGTTAGGAAAGGGCTTAAATGAAATGGTTTGTGAGATATATGAAACTAAGTGCAAATTGACAAAATATACATACTATCATTATCATCATCGTTTAACGTCCGCTTTCCATGCTAGCATGGGTTGGACGATTTGACTGAGGACTGGTGAACCAGATGGCTACACCAAATCTGATTTGGCAGAGTTTCTACAGCTGGATGCCCTTCCTAACGCCAATCACTCCAAGAGTGTAGTGGGTGCTTTTAAGTGCCACCGGCACGAAGGCCAGTCAGGCAGTACTGGCAATGGCCACACTCAAAATGGTGTATTTTACATGCCACCTGCACAGGAGCCAGTCCAGCGGCACTGGCAATGATCTCGCTCAAATGTTTTTACATGTGGCACTGGCACAACTGCCAGGAAGGCGACGCTGGGCACAGGTGCCATGACGATTTCACTTTTGCTTGCCCCAACAGGTCTTCGCAATGGCAGTATCATTAATATTGTGAAATGGTCACTAAAGAATATTATTTTTACCTTTCCTTTCCACTTTATCTTTTTATCTTTATTTATTTGTTTATCTATTTGTGATGCTACCTATTGTTAAAACAATTGCTTGATGTGATGTATTTTCAAAACACTGATACTTATTCAATAAAAATTGCTAAAGAGTGCAAAATAAACAAAACCTGAGCAGTTATAGTTTGGTTTTTGTTTCATAATAGACGTGTCATTAATTTCAAAACAATCCAATGCATATTGGTGGAATCAGTCCAGATACAAATGAATCTCTTATGGTGGAAATATAGAAATATGAAGAATTTCAACAGAAAGTATGCAAAAGTCCATTAAAGAGATGGCCAGAGGGTATTTAAGGATATAGTTCAAGGAAACATAAAGAAATTTTTCTTTGAAGAACCCACTGCTCGATATTTGCTAGTGGATCAATAGTATGCACTGACAATTGGTGCTTTTATAATAGAGAGAACCACAGTAAAAATTTCATCAATCCTGCTAACCTTCATGCACATATACGAAGTATGGAGTCATTTTGGTCTTATGCCATAAAAAAATTGAACCTGATGAATAATATATCTCAAGAACTTTTCTATAGTTACTTGATGGAATTTTACTGGAGACGGTACAATGACATATATGAACATAGTGGTGATTAAGTAGTTTTTAAAAAACTGATTATTATTTGGCAATAGCAAGTTCTATAATTCATTTTATCTTTTACTTGTTTCAGTCATTGGAATGTGGCCATGTGGGGGTACCATCTTGAAGAGCTTAGCTGAACAAGTCAACCCCTTTTGCTGAACTGCTAAGTTATGGGGATATAAACAACCCAACACCATTTATCCAGCGAGGGGAGGGGACAAACAAAGACACACAGATATATACATATATATGTATACAATGGGATTCTTTCAGTTTCCATCAACCAAAGCCATTTACACGGATTTGGGTGGCCTGGGGCTTTAGTGGAAGGCACTTGGACTGAACATGTAACCATGTGGTTGGAAAGCAAACTTCTAACTACACAGCCACCTCTGTGCTTGCTTATTTATTTTTTGAATTTATTGTTTAGTTTCATCAAATTGTTTTTATTTGTTGTAAATTACAGTCATCATGCAGTGACCAAAAATTCTTCATTCTTTAGAATTGTTATTTGATATAACATGTTTAAAATTCTTATTGATAGAGTATTATTATATCATTTATTTGAGAGACTAAAAGGAAAGTTAAATTTTTGAAACTTAAAGGACAGCTCTAATTTTGCATGAATAATTTGACTTATTTTACTTCTAAAAAAAAAAAAAAGAAAAAGAGAACTCTTAAAAACATTAATTAAATAACTATTATTCTGCCTTAGAGTGGAACTTTTATGCAGTTACTCAACCTGCTAGAAATAGCAACTGTTTCCCTACAACCACACATTCCTTTTTTAAACTAAAACGAATAATAAAAACTGAAAATATTGTAAACAATCTGATACATTCATACCTCACTTATTAAATAACATAAGCACAAACTAAAAAATTAAAATTACCACAAAAATATTCTCTATGGCAAGTAAGCTGGCTGTAGTTGTGGGTCAAAAAAGAAAACCTTTCATGATCACCAAACAAACCTACAGAAGTTTAAGAGAGTAAAAGTTAAATATATTACCTAAAAATGACTAAGTTGGATATAAATTTTTTTTTAATATGTTAAAATTTTGTCAAATATATTACTGGCAGTTCTACCAAAGATTTGCTGTCTTACAAACGCATCTAAAATGGCAACACTTAAACTTTCTTCTGAAATAGATGCAGGTGTAGCTGTGTGGTAAGCGGCTTACTTTCCAACCACATGTTTCTGGGTTCAATCCCACTGTATGGCACCTTGAGCAAGTGTCTTCTACTACAGCCTTGTGAGAAGATTTAGCAGATGGAAACTGAAAGAAGCCTTTCATGTGTGTGTGTGCATGTGCATGTTTGTATGTATGTATGCATGTGTGTGTTTCTTGTGTCTGTGGTTGTCCTCCCCCACCACTCAACAACCAGTGTTGGTGTGTTTACATTCTTATAACTTAATACTTCAGCAAAAGATATCAATAAAATAAGTACCAGGCTTTAAAAAAAAAGTAACTACTGGGGTTGACTCATTCAGCTAAAAATTCTTTAAGGTAGTGCCCCAGTATGACCATACTCTAATAATTAAAACAAATAAGACAAAAGATAAATTATTCAAAATATTTGATGATATGAAAGTAAATCACATGGTACAGTAAGATTGAAAAAATTTTACTCTGTATTCAGTAAATTATAAAACAACAAACGTTTGTGATATTGCAGTGCATGGAAACTTCACTGCTGCCCTCAGACTATCTTATTACTGAAAGTGTCATAAGAAAGATACAGTTGTGTAGCCATGTTTGTGGTGTACAAGCGGTATATTTTCATGTATCTAAGGTCATAATAATATCAAAGAGATAGACTCATAGCTATGTTTATCTGGTGGAATGAGCAGATGATTACATTTTCCACAAGTTTTAAAGAAAAGTGTGTTTGCATGATATACCACAGTGTTGTTGAACATGCTAAGAATTGCAATATATAAAGCAGAATGCCATTTTCAAACTATCACAAAGATTACATTGGTAAATATCATATCCTAAGTGGTTTGAGAATGGCCAAAGTAAAGCAACTGAAAAATGAGTTGGCTGGTTGGTAAAAGACTATTCTCACAAAAAAGACAAAAAAGTAAATATTATTTCTGTAATAAAATCTATGTCACTTCTAAGGAATACAGTTACTTACAAAATACAAACTACATTCACAAATGTAAAGAACCACATAAAATTTGATCACAAATTTTTTTCTTAATTTGTAGTCTGATGAGTCAATTCATATTGTGGCTGTTCCCCACTGTGTATTTCTATGCATTGAATTTTCTCACATGAAGAAATTTTCAAGTCACATTCCTCAAAAAGGAAAAAACATGATATTTATCAAGCTTTCAAGAACTTTGTTTGTGCAAACGATATGCACTAGCATCAAAGAACATCCCAGAGTTACATTATTAAAAGGGGTCTTTTATTTGCATGATGCTATTTTTAAAACTTTCAGAATGTAAACATTACTTACTGTTGCTATTTATCCAGTTTCATATGTAACAGGTTTCAATATTTAAAAGTAGAGTTTCTTGTTCAGGTTGATTGTTTATAATTTTTCATGTAGATTCTTTTAATTTTGAGCTCACTTACTGGTTTCATCATTGTTGTTTTTGCTGTTATTTAATTCCAAGTCAATTAAAAATGACACAGTTTTCTATTAACAAAATTGAATAGCTATATCAATAGGACTGATTTTCTAATTTTACAATCGCGTCTTTACAACAGATGAAGATTTACAGCTTACACTAGTAAAGTTCAAAGGTCACAATTCAATTTGTGTTTTTTTTTTTGTTTAGGATATATGAACGTTTTCATATATTCTATATAAAACTAACTAAAATCTCCTTTTTCCACACACCATGATACTGGAGAAAAGTCAATGTTTGTTATACATGTGAGATGTTTTTCAAGGATATCATAGCCTAAAATTGGGTCTGCATGCTATATGAGTAAATACTGTGCACAAATAAAAATGGTAAATAAAAATAAATATAAAAATGAAAAAAGCAATAAATTTAAATTCTGTGAAGGAATATATAATATGGATAAGAAGAATGAAAACTAATTTAAAAATATGAATGAGGGAATAAAAATGCAAGGAAATGAAGAAAGATAAATGTAAAAATATAAATATGCTCAAATTAGTAGTAGTAGCCGTAGTCCTTTGTATTATAGGCACAAGCCTTAAATTTTGTAGGAGACGGGGATTGTAGATTGCATGGTACCAGTATTTGACCGGTACTTATAATATCAACCCAGAAAGGATGAAAGGCAAAGCTGACATTGGTCGAATTTGATCTCAAAATGTAAAGATGAATGAAATGCTGTTAAGCATTTTGTATGATGTGCTAATGATTTTGCCAACTCAAGGATAATGGATAAAGGGACATTACAATGATGTTAATAATTTTTAATATAATATATCATTAATTTCTAATTTCAGTAGGAGCTCTACCGGGCATTCTATTTCAGTCTCCTTCAACCATTTGTCTATATCTTTGCTTATGATTATCATTATTATTATTATTAAGGCAGTGAGCTGGCAGAATCATTAGCACACCGGGTGAAATGTTTAGCAGTATTTTGTCTGGCTTTACATTCTGAGTTCAAATTCCACCACGGTCGACTTTGCCTTTCTTCTTTTTGGAGTGGATAAATTAATTACCAGTTGCGTATTGGAGTTGATCTAAGTGACTGGCCCCTCCCCAAAAATTTTGGGCCTTGTGCCTAGAGTAGAAAGGATTATTATTATTATTATTATTATTATTAGAAATTAGAAATGTGAAGGGTTCTACGCACTTAAAAGATTGTGGGAAACTTGTGGATGCCTAAGTTTACAGGTAGTAATCCGCTACGCACATAAATCCTATCAGGAATAAGACTAAACCTGAGCCAAACCAAAACGATGCTAATAATAATGCTGGTTTCAAATTTTGGCACAAGGCTAACAATTTCAGGGGAGGGGTTAAATTGATTATATTGACTCCAGTGTCCAACTGGTACTTAATTTATGGGCCCTGACAGAAAGAAAACGCAAAGTCAACCTTAGTGGAATCTGAGCTCAGAACACAAAGACAGACAGACAAAATGTCACTAAACATTTTGCTTGGCATACTAACAATTCTACATGCTTGCTGCCTTAATAATAATAATAATAATAATAATAATAATAATAATCATAATGCCAAAAGTTGTTAGATTAAAAACAGTTTTGAAAATTCCAGAAAAATACTAAAATGTTTCACAAAAGTTATGATTAAATAAATTGAAATTTAAAGGTAGGTCTTGATAAAAATATTTTTCAAATAATGACTTTTTTGGAAATATTTTCTAAAAAAGTCTTCATTCTCAAAAAGTAAATGAGAAATCATGAAGAAGATTAACATGTTTAGATGGAAAATAACAGTAACATAAGAAATGAATGTGGGAAGTGAAGCTCATAAAGAAAGACGTGGATGTGATGGAAGATGATAGATTAGTGAAAATAATAAAGAAATGGAGATGCTGACTCTATATTTAATAGGGATGGAGATACTGACAAGCCAAATGTTAATAATGGAGTGTCATATATTTTAAATATATATGTGTGGGCACATACAATGTGGTTAATATTTTACCTAGTTTTGTGAGTTGAAGAAATGTTGAAATAGAGGTTGGATTGAAAGGAGTGTGTGAACAAATTAAGGAATTTGATGACCCTACTGGAGTTTGGGAGACATTTTGGAGTGTAGTCCTGGCATTTACTGTAGGTTAGTTGACATGGGAACACAAAGATTTTCTTGAACCATTTAGATAAATGTTTTGTTGTCCCAAAAGGAGAGATTAAAGACTTAAATACTTGTTTTAGGAAAATCTTGACTAAAATATGTTTGCTTACTGTGCCTTATTCTATTTTAATGTGGTTTAGTGGTCTACATGTAAGGATACCGAAGAAGATTTGTTTGTGGTCTTTAAAATGTTAGGTTGAAGTTACGAAAATTATGAAGGGCTAACATTCAATTTTGTCTACTATATCTAACTCAGGCTCTTGTATTCATAGTTTTTGCTGAGTAGAACATGTTTGTTTGTTTTTTTATGTTGGTTATGGCACTGGAGTGAAATCTCTTGAATGTGTGTGAGCATCAATTGCAACTTTGGGTTTTGTCAAAAGGGGCAAAAACGTTTTGGGATCTGTTAAAATATTTCACTTTGTTGCAAACTAGTAGTGTATCCTCTTGTTGATGTTGAAAAATTCTAGAACAAACTGCTTCTGAAAGTGGGCATTTTCAGTTCATTAGAAGTGCTTCTGAAGAGAAATTATCAGAGAAGAGTATCTTCCATATAATTTTCTTTTGAAATCTTTGGTTTATTAGATCAACCACTTCAAATATGTTTTCTGTGTGTCATAACAAATTATTTAAAAAGGCAGGTGAGAGGAAAGGCAACTAACCATAAAACAGTCTCAGAAAATTTGTCCAACCCATTCTGCAATGGAACAAAATGTATAACAATGATGATTTCTTAGGATTATAGAAGGGTGGTTTAAATTTTTATTTATACAGTTTGGTTTTCTATATAGGTAGAATATATACATATTTAATATAACATCTGAATAGTTACCAACGTTAACCCTTTAGCATTCAGATTATTCTGTCAAATGTAACATTTATCCACATTTGTTTTGAATTAATCATGCACTATCTTGTAGCTTTGAAATTTCGATTATGGGATTGTTTACTTTTAGCATGACATTGTAGGGCAGGTGTGAAAGGCAGGATATGGCCAGTTTGAGCATAAAACAAACAGAATATTTTGGTCAGATATAGCCAGTTTAAATGCTAAAGGTTTAAGACTGGTATCATTCATAGTCCTTAAGCATAATATTTTGAGTAATTTTCTAAAGCCTTTTTGAAATCACTCTATATTATGAATGTGAGGCTATTATGTGTAGTTATTAGATCATTGACTCTGTATAAACCTTCTCGAAAGGCATGGAAATCTTTTAACAAAAGTTGAAAACATAGTTTACAATAATTTTGTATAATTCATCTCTGTTATATGAGCCCATGCAGACATCAAACATGTCTCCATTCATTTTAGTCAAGGTGTTGGTCTAACTGCATTGTATTATACAAATGATCATGATACAAATAGTTTTAGAAAAGAACCTATAGATTTATTTAAAGACTTATAGTTAAAGATTATATTTAATGTCAAATTTTGTGTCTAACTTTTTGGATGTAATTTTAAATTCAGACATATGAATTCTTGTATTACAGAAAATCAAATGAAAGATGTTATATAAATAAGTATATACACACCCATACTCTCTCTCTCTCTCTCTCTCTCTCTCACATACACACACACAAATGGTCTAAATGATGTTGTGAGGAGTGAGGAAGATGATGTAAAAACTAGGTCAAATTTCATGGAACTTGGCTACATAAAGATATGTGTGTGCATGTATGTATCATATTTGTGTGTGAGTGTGTGTGTAAATAAATATACATATACATATATGTATACATACACATGCATGTATGCACATGCTTCCAGAACATAAAACAATGATGTATGTGCTTGTTTGTGTGCATATATTGTCATACATACATATATGCATATATGTATATATATATACATAGATATACATATATAAATATGTATGTGTGTATATATATATATATATATATATATATATACACACAAACACATATACAAGCAAATATGTATGCACATGCATACAAAGACATACAAACAATGATGCATGTGCTCGCTTGTGTGTATGATCATACACACACACACACACACACACACACACACACATACACACACATATATATATATGTATGTATGTATGTATATATTACATATATGTATGTATGTGGTGTGAGAAAATTATGAAAAATCAGGTTAATGGCTGTAGTGACAGCTTTCGTTTGCGATCCAAGCTTTGGATATTATTTGCTTCTGCTGTAATAACTATGCACCATAGCTAATAACAGTAGCATTAACTTCTGATCAGTATTGCGTATTGATCAAATCTATCGCAATATCTATAACATATTGCTGTATTGACGGCTTCTGTGATTGATCAGAAATTTTTATGAAGTACCATCTACACAATTACAGGATTGCTACTAATTATTTCCTCAATCCAAATGGTTTTCTAGTAGAAATTATTTTCAGGAATCAATAAAATACTCAGATTAGGTTACAAATTTTCTTTCATCTATTATTTATTTATTTATTTATTTATTTATTTATTATTTTTTTTTACATATTTCCCTCTTATTTTATTTAATTACATTAATTTTAGCTATGCAATAATATCACTTCCATGAAATATAAAAAAAATAGAGCACAAAACAAAACCTCTTTCAGTGATTTAATTGTTATGATGGTTATTTCTACAAATGAAATATAGTGGTATTGGAGGAACTACTAGCCAAAAGGGATCAAAAACTTCACAATCTGTGGTAAGAAAACCTCTACATGGTCACTAGATCTGATAGAAATAGTATCCAAAAGTTTAATACTCCTCACATCTCACACTGCTAATTTGGCAGCTCAGAAAAAAGGGACCTATAGAATAAGTACCAGGCTTTAAAAATAAGTACTGAGATTGATTGAATTCGACTAAAATTCTTCAAGGCATTTTCTGGCAAGTCCACAGACAAATCACTGAACGAAACAAGTAAAAGATAAAAGATTAAATATGCATGTGTGTGTGTGTATGTGTGTATATAAAATTAATGTAGGCAGCAGTTTGCATAATTTCACCAAAAAGGATAACTATAATTGTCACTAAATGTGACTAGGGTATTGGAAATACCTACATTGCTAACACACACACACACATATATATATATATATAGATAGATAGATGGATAGATAGATAGATAGATAGATAGATAGATAGATAGATAGATAGATAGATAGATAGATAGATGTATACATACTCCAGTGGGAGAAACTAGAAGTAGTTTATAGCTTCTGTCAGCTAGGTGACCAAGTTAGTAGTTGGGGTGGATGCTCAGAGAGTGTTACCACTAGAATATGAATAGCCTGGGCAAAGTTTACAAAGCTTCTACTCCTACTGGTGGCAAAGGGCCTCTTGCTCAGAGTGAAAGGTAGATTGTACGATTCATGTGTGCAAACTACCATGTTTCACGGCAGTGAAACATGGGCTGTGACTGCGGAGGACATGTGTAGGCTCGAAAGAAATGAAGCTAGCATGATCTGCTGGATGTGTAATGTCAGTGTGCACATACGACAGAGTGTAAGCACCCTGAGAGAAATGATGAACATAAGAAGCATAGGATGTGGCATGCAAGAGAGACGTTTGCGCTGGTATGGTCATGCACTATGGACGGATGAGGGGAGATGTGTAAAGTGCCGCTCCCAAATAGTTGAAGGAATCCGGAGTAGAGGCAGAATAGACTTGAGGATACTTACTGAGTCAAGTACATCAAAATGAAAATCAAATGGAAATTGTAGTTGTCATACCCGTGCTGGTGGCACGTAAAAAGCAGCCACTACATTCATGGAGTGGTTGGAGTTACAAAGGGCATCTAGCTGCCAGATCAGACTGGAGACTGGTGCATCCTCCTGGCTTCCCAGACCCCGGTCGAACCGTCCAACCCATGCTAGCATGGAAAACGGACATTAAATGACAATGATGATGATGATACACATACATGTGTGTATATATATATATATATATATATATATATATAATGTATGTGTGTGTATGTGTATATAAATAAATAAATATATATATATCTATATCAAATGGCTATTACTATTATGTGTTTGTTTAACTTTTCTGTTAACAGAGATGGTTTCAGCAAAGCTAGAATTCATCTTACATGATATTTGGTATACTTCGTCTCTTTTGTTGAAATTCAT
>NC_068994.1:39389294-39392243 GCF_001194135.2 Octopus bimaculoides | reverse complement strand
TATATATATATATATATATATATGTATGTATATATGTATATATATATATATATATATATGTATATATTTGACTAAACAATCAAAGTCATGATCATACTAGATCATACAAAAAAGCATATTATCAAAGTGTGTGTAATGTCAGTTAATATTTGTCCAAACTTTAAGTGCAAAACTGTATCTAACTTCATAAAACTGTGAGCTTCTGAAAAACATTAACATTACTCGTCTTGAAGTTATGGCTACATAAGATCCTGAACAAGCTGCAATATTCATGCTATTGGTAAATATATTTAATATTTTCATTTTCTATACATAAAAATAAAGAAAAAGTATCAAATATTTATATGGAAAATTCTATGGAATCTATTATTTCATAACATTATTTTAAAAGACCACATACTGATGATATTATATTTTAATTTTAAAGAAACAAATATATATACACACACACACACACACACATATATATATATATATATATATATATATATATATATGTAAACAGATATATATGTATACATATAGATAGATATATGTGTGTGTGTATATATATATATATGGTGTGTTAGTCACTTCTACCTCCATTGATGAATATGGCATTCTTGTGGAAACATTGCACACAGGATACATTTATATGTTATGTCTATGATCTGTTTGCATTATTTTAAGACAAAACCTAAAATTTTGCACTGTTTTCTTTTCAGTCTGAGAATATTCAAAACTAAATAAAGAGATTTATTTTGAAACAGATTTTGGCTAAATGTAATATTATGTATCCATTTACTGGTATGTTTAAGATAAAACTGAGTAGAAATGGTCAATTTTCATAGCTATCCACATCCGATTACTAGGGTAGTATCTGAAGTATTTTGTTTCAGTTATGCCTTTTTCTAAATATCATAACATTTACAGTAAATTGGCTTCTATAAACCTTACTAAGATACTTTCATTTAAACATCATCAAAACTAATTTGTCTGAAACTCAATCTCTTAATTCATATTTTGCAATGTGAATAAATATATTAGACGATAATAACACTACTACTACTACTACTACTACTACTACTACTACTACTACTACTACTACTACTACTACCAACAACAATAACAATAATAATAATAATAATCTCAGATTTTAAAACAAACTCATAATTTTCTTATGTTTTCTTAAACATTCTTTAGAACAATACTATGTGCAAAACCAAATATATGACACCCTAGGCATAACACCAACATGAACTTCTAACTTGTTGTTTCTTGAAGTCTCTGGGTAAGACTTGATAATAATAATAATAATAATAATAATAATAAATACCCTGATGCAGTACCAGGCAATGATTCTCATGGGTTCTGATTGGAAGTGTTATCATGTATATATTTTGTCTTGGTCTAAAAGATGGGCAACAGCAAATTTTCTGCTCAATACCAAAAATTTGCTTATCAGCTGTTTAACCATAACCAGTTGAGCATGTCCTTTGGTGGCTGACGATGTGCATCTCTAATCATGAGCAGAAGTAGTTAGGGAGCATCATAACCATGTGTTGAGAGGAATTCTTTGAGGTATGGATAATTCACCTCTGGAAACACGGGTGTCTTGTTCATTATCCTTAAACACACCTTATTCAAGGACCTTTTGAGCAGGATGGGCTACTCAACCTGAAGAAAATTCTAACTAGCCTCACCTGCAAGGTCATGCACTGCTTATCTTGATATGAGATCACCATGCTGTGCACATATGGTTGTGATGCATGTGCCTGGTGTACCCTTAAAAGATGGGTAGTCATGATGGGTATAATGGGCTTCGTATAGTTGTACCCTAGTGTCCCTTTGATGGCATGCACTGCTCTCTCATTCAATAATAATAAGCCAGTAATATGGGGGAGGGGGTAAGTCAATTTCATTGACCCCAGTGCTCAACTGGTACTTATCTTATTAACCCTGTAAAGATGAAGGGCAAAGTTGACCTCAACAAGATTTAAGCTGAGATAGTAAAGAACCTGCAGAAAAGTCACTAATCATGTTGTCTGGCATGCTAATGTTTCTGCAGACTCAATGTGACCTAATAGTTTCAAATTTTGGATCATGGCCAACAATTATACTTTTCTTTTCTTTTTGGTGGTTGGGTAATCAATTGAATGACCCCCACTGCTCAACTGGTTCTCGTTTTATTGACCACGAAAGAATAAAAGGTAAATTCAAACTTGGCAGGATAATGCTCAGCCATATACAGCGAGGATGACATTCCAAATGCTGGAGCAGTTTGCCCCATTGGATTGTCATTTGTTCCACAGTCTTCAAAGTTATTTGGATGGGAAAAATATGAATTCTGTGGACGAGATCAAGACAGGACTCAGAGGTACTCATTGAAACCCCACAAGACCATGGTTACCCTAACCACTAAGGCAGGTGGCTTCTCCCAGTTGTCCTCCTTCAATCTATAGATTCATACTCAGAGTTCACTTGGACAATGCTCAAAACTCTTTTGCAACAAATTTGCTGGGAGGCAACTCTTCCCTCTCTACCCTTATCTTTCATTTCAAATGAAATTTGTAAATGTTGATGAGTAAGGTGTCTGTCTTCGGCCCTTTCAATCTAGTCTGCCACACAGCTTCTTTTGCTCAGGCTACCAGACAGATAAACACTGCCAGTCCTTCCTAGCCAAAGGAAGGCAGAGGGACAATCTTCACAATGGACTGAGTTGATGGTTGGATTTGACCTACACATAACAGTAGGTGTTCAATGTAACTCCACAAGGCACTGAATGAGTGCACACAGAACAGCTTTGTTGTTTTGTGTGCATGTCAGGGAGGTTTAGCTGATGACATTTTCATGCCTGTAGAGTTTATTTTAAACTGGCAATTTCCCCACTCACTCAATAGCAACCTAGGCCAGGGAAAATCCTCTGGAACAGACCAGTCAGTTGATTAATGATAGCTTTTGAAGGGAGTG
>NC_068994.1:39387976-39389280 GCF_001194135.2 Octopus bimaculoides | reverse complement strand
GGGGGGGGGGGGGGTCAACTATATGAAACTCAGCACTTGACTGGTATTTAACTTATTGACTCTGAAAAGATGAAGGGTAGAGTCAACCTCAGCAGTATCTGAACTCATAAAATAATAATACAATGTCATGCACTGTTTATCTTGATTTGTGATCACTGTGTCACACACATATGGTTGTGATGTATGTGCCTGGTGTACTCTTATCAGATGGGTAGTCATGATGGGTATATTGGGCTTTGTATGTTTTACCCCAGTGTCCCTTTGATGGACTGCACTGCTCTTTCACTCAATGATGATGATAATAATAATAATAATTATTATTATTATTATTATTATTGTTGTTGTTGAATGTCTTCCATAATAATTATCAACCAATTATCAAAGCTAATAATGTACAGGAGAGACTCTGTAAGACCTTAGATAACAGACTGCTGTCTACTCTCACAGAATCAACTAAAGCAAAGAAGACTGAGCACTCCGAGAAGTAAAACAACAATAGTAATAATCCTTTCTACTATTGGCACAAGGCCAGAAATTTTGAGGGTGGTACTTATTTCATTGACCTGAAAAGGATGAAAAGCAGTCAACATTGGTTGTATTTGAACTCAGAATGTAAAACCAGAAGAAATGTTACTTAGCATTTTGTCTGGTTTGCCAATGATTCTGTCAGCTCACTGCCTTTTAGTCAAATAATGCTATTCTTAATCAATAATACACCATGTTTGAAAAAGGCAATGTTAGGATTTGAACACTGAGTACAAGTCTATAGGTTCAGCAAATTTATCATCTTCACTAAATATGAAATGCACTCTAATGACTGAATACTGAAGCCTGATATAGCATGACTAGATATTGTGACATTGTTTATGACAACTTGTTAATAAAGCCAATCACAATAGGCATAATGAATATCTGCAAAAACATGCAGATACTTTGCTTTAACAATATAAGAGAAAATTGATCCCTTTATAAGATGATTTCTTTATATTGACTGAATAACAACATTATTTATTCCATTTCTAAATTTCGTTATCTTTTATTATTTCATTCCATGTCAAATTAAAATTTGGGCTTCGTAAAATTGTTTTTATCCTTCTTTACAGAACATCAGTTAATTAACAAACAAGATTTAGTTATATTTCTTTTACATTTATATTTAAACATTCTAAGGTATGCAGGTATGCACATACACACACATATGCATGCTTGTGTGTGTGTGTATATATATATATATATATATATATATATATATATATATATATGTGTGTGTGTGTGTGTGCGCACATACATGCATACATACATAC
>NC_068994.1:39385286-39387966 GCF_001194135.2 Octopus bimaculoides | reverse complement strand
TGTGTGTATATATATATATATATATATATATATAAGTATGTATGTATGCATATATGTATATGTATTTGCATATATTCATTTGTGTATATATGTGTGTTGTATGTGTATGAATGCATGTATAAACACATAAATGCTCAAGTAAATATAACTTACAGCTAAAATGAAGACATAAATACCAAAATTCTAAACTCTACGATTTTATATATTGAGACCTGCACTTAAGTTTGTAGTAGTTTTATTATTTTCATTCAATCAATCTAAAGAGAAAACAGAATAAGATGAAATGCTGAGCAAATTGTACCTCATTGGATAAATGTCATATATGCTTGTACAATACATATCCCACACCTCTAAGTGACTCTTGTCAAATATCTTGTCACAAACAACTTGACCAGTAAGTATTTCAACCTTAGGTTTTATACCAGAAAGCTCTTTCTATAGACTTCGTCAATAAAATGATACCTACAAGTCAGTAGACATTTGATTTCAGAGTGTTCCTTTTCTGTGTTGTTTTATTACTCACTCTGTCACAGGTGTAATTCGGTTGTTGTTTCTAGCTAGTCAAGTGAATATGTACAGGCTTCATCATTGACTTGCATATGTGCATGTGTGTATGTCTATACGTGTTTTTGAGTGATTATGTGCTTATGCATGTGTGTGTGTGTGTGTGTGTGTGTGTGTGTGTGTGCATATGTTTGTGTGATTATGTGTGTCTGCATATGTGTTCCTTTGTGTGTGAGAGTATGTGTACATGTGTGTGTGTGTAGTTGTGTGTGTGTTTGATTTCATATGCATCGGTTGTTCTGTATGTGTGTATATATGTATGTATGTATGCATGCATGGTTTTAGATTCCCACTGGTGTAAGTGCCATCTTTAAAGTTACATAAAAAGTAAACTACATTTTGAAAATATGAATTTGTAATAATCTATATTGTTACAATCTACATGTAGGCACAGACACAGCTGAGAAGATAAGGCTCCCTTTGCAACCACACCATTTCACGTTCAGTCCCACTGCATGGCACCATGGAAAAATGTCTTCTACTATAGCCCCAGGCTGACCAGTGCCTTGTGAGTGAATATGGTAGATAGAAACTGTGTGAAAGCTCATTGTATATATGCATGTGTACATGTATATTCTAAAATAATCATGAATTTAGACTGGTTTCATAAAATACCATTGTGTTCATGTTTCTCACCTTTCCTTCATTTGACAGCCAGTGTTGGTTTATTTACATTCAGGCAGATGTCATCAGGCAGCATCTGCATTGCCATAGCATGTCCGCCTCCTGGTCATTTCAGCCTGCACATTTCCTCTGAGTGTACTCTTCGTCAAGTGTTCGAAGCAGCTGATACATTCACAGTGTTAAAATTACAGTGCTCAGAGTGAGCCACACTGGCTCACATATGAAATGCATGGACTTAGCAGTTCAGCAATAGAGAGACAAATACAATAAACATCAGAATTAAAAAAATGTACTGGGGTCGATTAGTTTGTAAAACAAACCTTCAAGGTTGTGCCTCTGCATAGTCACAGTTCAATGATAAGAACAAGTAAAAGGTAAAAGATTAAAAGGTATAGTATGTTATTCAATACACATCTTATATACTTATATTCTAATTAATAATTTTAGTTAATTATGAATTTGAAGAAATTACAACTTTCATTTATTTCTCATTATTAAAAGTTAAGCATGTGATAATTAGGAGAATAATCTTTCATATTTAACTTGTTTCAGTCATTAGACTGTGGCCATGCTGGGGCACCACATTGAACAATTTTTTAGTTGATTGAATTAACTACACCACTTACTTTTTTGTTAGGCCTGGCACTTATTCTATCAGTTTCTTTTGCCAAACTGCTAAGTTACAGGGACATGTCATGGGGGAAAGATACCCCTCCCCATCCCATATATATATATATATATATATATATATATATATATATATATATGTATACACATATATATGACAAACTTCTTTCAGTTTCTGTCTACCAAATCTACTCACAAGGCTTTGCTCAGTCTGAGGCTATAGTAGTAGACACTTGCTAAAGGTGCCACACAGTGGGACTGAACCCAGAATCTTGTGGTTGGGAAGCAAGCTTCTTACCACACAGCCATGCCTGTACCTATTTCAACTAAATTGGAAAACTTTAACCCACCTTTGTCCAACTCTTCTCAAACATTGCACAATAGCATAGCTAGGGGGTGAATTGATCTCCATTATTTGTCACTAACAATATTCTCTCTGTTACTCACTCTACTTTCATTTTCTCACAACACCAAATCTGTTTCTTCAATCATTATTTAAGTTCTCTTCTTTTAGTCTTAGGAGTGCTTTTTACTAATCTGAGCTATAAGTTATTCTCCTAATGCAGGTGCCATAAAATCAACACCCACAACTCTCTGAGTGGGTTGGTAAGTACATGAGAGTGTGAGAGGAGAACAACAGATAGTTAATGATGGGGTAAAGGTGAATATTGTGAATGTGTGTATGTATGCATGTCTGTGTGTAAATATATTTAGAAGGTTCTCTTTTATGGCCAGTCAGAGAATATCCATTGGTTTGTCACCTGTAGAGTGCTTAGCTGCATAAGCATGGACTCAAATATATATGCACAAGCACATACACACACATATATATATGTATATGCATATATATATATATATATATATA
>NC_068994.1:39381187-39384780 GCF_001194135.2 Octopus bimaculoides | reverse complement strand
TATATATATATATATATATCAATACACACATACACATTCACATACATATGCACACACATTTACACATATTCACATATATATATGTATATACATATATACATATACATATATACATACATATATATACATACATGCATACATTCATACATATATAAATAGAAGAGAACGTATGTATATATATGTATGTATGTCTTTATGTATATATGTATTTACTGAAGTACATTCACATCTTATATGTCAACATGAACATGAATATAGTTTCAAATAAAATTATCCTTATGTGAAGTTTCTACTACGATGTTATGGATTTTTTTTTTTTATATTGGTTGCTAATTTTGAAGAGATTAAATTTATTTTGCTGGTTCTTTCGTTGACATCCACTCTACTTTAAGAGAAATTTATGAATATTTTTAATTGAAATAAAGCAATCCATGCCACACCATTTCTCAATGTTTATGTCATGTTGATTGTTCTTTGTTTACTGATTGTTCCTATCACAAGACTTACTAGTAATGTGATGTTTTAGATGTCTAGTCTGACCTTCATATTGGTTTATTACTTTATAGTGGATCTTCCATCTTATCCTGAATTATTTTTCTCTTTTGAGAATATACATATATACATGTATATACATTTTTGTTGTTTACTCAGTGGAAATACTGTTTGTTGACTTGCTGTTATCATCATATAGATTGTGTGTGTATGATATTAATATTTATGTCATGTTCAACTATCATAAATGATGTATTCCAGCTCTCTAACTGGCGTTTAATGCAATGCAGTTCAATTAAGTTCACTTCATTATATATGATTTGTTTGTTAAATGTTGAGTGTCTCGTTTGCATTGGTATGATTTCTCAATTATTTGCCTTCTCTTATATCTATCTACGACTGTAATATTAAAATGCTGCATTATTTATTGCATTTATTCATTAAATGTTCTATTTAATTAGCTGGCACATGCACTGCCAATGAAGGAATATACAACATTTTTATTGTAGGAGACGAATTATGATGACATCTGTTTAAACCTTGTTATTTACAACTGTAATCTTGTGTTAATTTGTACGGTTTTTGTATTGTTTTTCACTATGAATTATACTGTTTTTATTTGCTTTTGGTTTTTATGGAAAATAACTATTGTTTATATTCAGGTGGCTGGAGAGAATGATTGGCAATGATTAATGACTTCCATAATATGAATTATACTTTTCTTTTAATATAATTGGCAGTGTGTATCCATCTCTCTCTATTGGTTTCTCTCTCAAGGGAAATAACTCTGATCTTACTGGATTTATCTCCCTTGGTTACTTGTATTAATTATAGGATTACTTATCAAATGATAAGTAATGTTGGAAATATACTTATGCTACTGGAAGTAATTGCAGAGAGAGTTACATCTGTAATTAATTGGTATTTAAACACTATTGTTATACTTAATATATATTTATTGCAAATGTGGAAATGAAAAGAATTGCTTTAATATCATTTTAATCTCTTATCTTTTACTTGTTTCAGTCATTGGACTGCAGCCATGCTGGGATACTGCCTTCAAAGGCTTTAGTCAAATAAATTGACCTTAATCCATTTTTCTTTTAAACTTTGTTACTTATTCAAGTGGCCACTTTGCTGAACTGCTAAGTTACTTGGACCACAAACAAACCAACACAAGTTGTGAGTTTCTGTCAATGAAATTCACTTACATGGCATTGATTGACCCAGGTCAATAATAGAAGATGCTTGCCCAAGGTGCCATGCAGAGGGATTAAATCTGAAGCCATGTGGCTGCAAAGTAAGCTTCTTAAACACTTAGCCATGCCTGAAAATAATTTATTTATCATTTTGAACAGTAGTATCCATTTCATAATTAGATATAAACACATGAAATTTCAAAAAAGTAATATTATATTTATTCTGTTTATGTAACATTACCTGATATTAGTCACAATGTAAAGAATATATTTCCAGCATTATTTATCATATTACAAAGAACCTTAATTATATTTACAATTAACATTTCAAATTTTATGTAAATTATACATATTATTAAAAGTACCAATTGAAGGTTGAGAAATGTGCAACAAGGGTATTATAGCTCCCTGGGTAAAGTTATGTACTAGGACCTATAATACTAATTTATTTATGAACAGTGGGCCACAACATATAAAGATTACATATTGAAAAATATATACAAGTACCCTTCTAGAAAAGAAATCACTATAGATTGCTATAAAATATTATAATCACTAATTTGTGACAGAAAGTCTTGAGTGACTTAATATTAGAACTTGGATGATGTAGCTATTATTTGTCAGGAAATATTTATACATGATTCTAGTTGTTGCAATTAGTACTGCCATGCAGAGATTTTGTTTGTTGGTTCATAAAAACATACAAATGAGTAAATTTGGTGACTGGTGGTAAGTACACAAATAGCAGTGGACAGTAATATTATTAGAAGTGTGACACACTTCTGTTAGTGTGACACAGTTTTAAAGCTTTAGAATGTAAGCATGTGCAACAGCTATTGCTGTTATTCATATACTTTAGTATTCAAGATTCAAGATTTTGAAATAGAATTTCTCATTCAGGTTGTTTGTTGATAAGTTTGTGTGTCTTTTTAATTTTGTACTTTTTCAGTGATTTTATTGTTGTTCATGTTGGTATCATCGTTGTTTTTGATTAGCCTCAAGTCAATCAGATAATAAGATAGTTTTCAATAAACAACATTGAATGTTTATGGCCAATACAACTAAAATTTGATGGGCAGTGTTAAATTTAATGTTTTGTTTCAGATGCCTACACTTTCTGTTGTACTTTATACAGTGATTATAATAAACAACAGATCCAGAAAATACTTGGATTCTCCAAAACTAATAGGAAAGGATGGAGCAGACTGATTCCATGTTATTTGATGAGAGGAACAGTGAAAATTTGTAAAACATTTAAGGGATCATTTTCATTATTTACATTTGACGGATATTTGTCCTCATCTTGTTTGTTGTTAACACATTTCGGCTGATGTACTCTTCAGCCTTCATCAGGTGTCCTGGGGGAATTTCGAACCTGGGTTCTCCTTCCTAAAGTATTTTTCTGATGTTGTTGTTGTTGTTGTTATTATTATTAATCTGAGGAGAAGATGAATGGAGGCATAACATCACCATCACTGGTGATCTCTCCAAACACCATGAAGTTGACTGGATGTTTGATGTTTATCACTCTTGGTACATTGCACTGTCCTCAGACTGACACCCAAACACTCTGAAATGTTTGTATTGGAGCTTCCAGCATGAATGCCCCTCCTATACTGTGTAGTTGGCAAAATCAAAAACAAACAATGTGCATGGGTGAAATTAAAAGTATAAAATGGTGACAATTTACCCCTCGCACCCTGTATACATGTTTATATACATACACACATACATGTATGTGTGTATGTATGTAGGTGTGTATGCATGTATGTATGTATGTGTGTATGTATATATATATATATATATCTGGATGTTTTGTTGTCCTTTTTTGTATCACCTAACTGTCTGGATGTTTTGCATTCTTGTCCCATTTTGTATTTTATATATCTACCTATCTAATAT
>NC_068994.1:39374460-39380368 GCF_001194135.2 Octopus bimaculoides | reverse complement strand
TATATATATGTATTTATATATAAAATATTGATTTACATGCTTATATATTTAGATAAAGATACACACACTTGCATGCATACATATACTTACATACATACACACACACACACACACACACAGAGGAGTATGCATGCTTGTGGTATTAAGAAGTTCATGTTACAAGTGTAGAATTTTGGGTTCAGTTTTGCTCTGTAGTAGCCTCAGACAAAAGTGTTGTGAGTACGTTTAGTTGATGGAAACTGAAAGAAAATCATTTGTATGCATACACACAGACACACACATGCACACACATACGCACTCACATATATGTATCTGTATATATTCTTTTATTTGTTAACTTGTTTCAGTCATTTGACTATGGCTATGCTGAAGCACCACATTTAGTTGAAGAACTTGATCCCAAAACATCTACTTCGTAAGCTTAGTACTTATTCTATCAATCTATTTTGTTGAACCACTAAGTTACATGGATGTAAACACACCAACATAGGTTGTCATGCAATAAGGAGGGACAAACACAGACACACGCACATAAATATATACATATATATGTACGATAGGCTTCTTTCAGTTTCTCTCTAGCAAATCCACTCACAAGGCTTTGGTTGGGCTGAGGCTATAGTAGAAGACAGTTTCCCAACGTGTCACACTGTGGGACTGAACCCAGAACCATGTGGTTGGGAATCAAGTTTCTTATACATCCACAAACACACACACACATGCACATATATATATATGTTGTATTACACGTTTGACATACAATATAACAGAATAATAATAATGTCCTTGCAAATCGTTCTACTCAAGATACTGGTAATAACCCTTGATAATACGCAACTCTAGGCTTTACTCTGCTCTGAAGGCTCTCTGCATATGTCCATTCATATTGTGGCACACTCCATTAGGAGCCAACCAATAGGGGTGTTGTACTTCTACACAGCACCTCCCCCTTTTGAGGTTGGCTTACTTATTTTTTTTTATATATTTATTCTTTATTTTTATCAATTGTATTCCCTTGGTGAGAAACTGGGATCTCTCTTTCTCTTCGCATTAATTTCTGTAGGTTTTCTTTTCCTGTTCGATCTACGTGTTGGTTCTGCTTTCATTTGTGGTTCTGGGACCTCAAACATGTCATACCATATATCAATTGGCTCCTCTCGCCGTTCTTGATTTTTGGTATATCTTTTCTATAATTGGTTAAAATTCCTTTTATGTTCATATTTTGGTCCTTTTACCATGTACATCACTTTACCCAGACGTCCAGTTATATTATCTTGTTCCCAGTCCTATTTTCTGTTTTTATATATTTTAAAATACACTTCGTCACCTGTGTTAAAAAATTTCGTTCTACTTTCCGAATTTTGTATTTTCCATTTCCTACTCAGCAACAATTTGTTAAACACAGAACGAATCTTTCTGGAGAACAACAAATCTGCGGGTGATCTACCCAACTCTACATTTGGATTCGGTGTTATTCTGTACACCTGGAAGAACTGTGTCATATTTCTATCTTCAAGGGCTTCCCGTCTGGTCTTTCTTAAGGTTCTCTTGAATGTGTTGGTCACCCTTTCCGCTAACCCATTTGACCTTGGATGGTATGGCGGAGTTAACCCATGCTTCATCTGGACCGACTTACAGAATCTTTCAAACACCTTCGCCATGAATTGTGTGCCATTACCTGACACGATACTACCTGGCACTCTATAACAGGTGAACAATTCTTCCAAGAATTCAATAGTCACATTTGTGGTTGGCCTTGAACATTTACACACTTCAGGCCATTTCAAATAGCTATCCACCACGATGATATAATAAGAGCCCTTTATTAGTCCTGCGAAATCCACATGCAGTCTAGACCATGCTGAATCCATTTTTGCTCATGGCTGTATCTGCACTGGGGGTGCATTTGCTGCCATAGCGCATCTCCTGCATTGTTTTACCAGTCTCTCAATTTGCTTGTCCATATTTGGCCAATACATGTAACTCCTCATGAGGCTTTTCATCCAGGAAATCCCTGGATGTCCTACATGGAAATCTTTCAATATTCTGTTTTGCAGTGCTTCAGGTATTACCACGCTTTGTGCATATAATACTACATCTTCACATACTGAATGATGCTTTGAACCTGCGTTCTGCTCATTTATATTATTTTTCGTGTTACTTTCCCCCCACAATAATTTTTTTTATCTTGATTATGAATATATCCTTCTCCAATTACAATTCAATTTCTTCCAGCATTACCAGCAAATCACATACTACATTGCACAAAATGTTCTTCAGTTCCATTTCTAGTTTTAACAATGCAATCACCGTGTCTTCAAAAGGTTCCTTATAATTTGGAATTAGCCTAGACAACCCATCTGTGTGTCCCATTTTCTTTGATGGCAAAAACTCCATCTGAAAATCATAGTTCAACAGGGTAGTCCATAGTGCTGAAAGTAGTTTGCTGAGTGCATGGGGATACTTTTTTCCAAACTGAAAATAGACAGTAATGGTCGGTGATCAGTTTGCAGTGTAAACTTCCTACCAGGTAGGAATTTATAGAATTTCTTTACTGTGAAGATTAATGATAAAGCCTCCTTTTCGATCTGGCTGGAAAAAAATTCAGCCTCAACAAATTACATCTGACACATGCAAGCATTGGAAATTACATATTAAACATTAATCATGTTTTTGTTTTTATTTTGACGAATCCCTTAACCCCTTGAGGGTCATTGGGGCACTGCTGCCAAGCAGCATATCTAAGGCAATAAAGCCTGGTGGAGTCCATCCCTATCCGGGCTAAACTCTTTTCTGCAGCTGAGTGGAGTGGAGCAACATGAAATGAAGTGCTTTGCTCAAAAACACAAGGGATTACCTGGTCCAGGGTTTGAAACCACAATCTTAGTCATAAGTCCAACATCCTAACCACTATGCAACATGACTCCACTATTGGTACTCATTTCTACAGCTGAGCAAACTGGAGCAGCATGAAGCGAAGTGTTTTGCTCAAGAACACAGTGCATTGCCTGGTCCAGGAATCGAAACTGCAATTTTATGATCGTGAGTTCAACACATTAACCACTAAGCCACACACCTGTTTTTTTTACATTCTTTAATAAAATCTTGCTATGGTCAAGTTCACCATTCATTCCTTTGGAGTCAGTAAAATTCAAGTATCATTCAAATACTGGGTTCAATGTAATTGACTTGCCACTTTCCCTCAGAATTGCTTGCTTCGAACCCAGCAACAGACCAACATTTTGATCAAGGGAATGTTGTGATCTCAGTCACTTATATGCTACTGAATCTGGGTAACCAGCTTTGTGAATCCTCATGCTCAAGAAAAATAAATAGAAAAGTGCACACACACACACACATACATATATTACGGAGATGTACTTGCATAGCAAGTAACCTGATTTGAGACCGTATGCTGAAACAAAAACAATTGCAGCATGGAAGGTGTTTATAAGCCATATTTAAAAACACATAAAAACTGTTAGATTCACTTCAACATTTAAATTTAATTTGTTAAAATATTTTAGCCGTTTTGAAACTGTGACCTGCTCACTGACAAAATTCCATGCTGCATCATATATATAGTGTGTGTATTTATATGTATGTGTATGTAATGTTTTTATGTATGTATGTATGTTCATATGTACATATGTATATTCATATCTATGTAACTTAATATTTATACAATGGCATCAACTACAGCTTCATGAATTGCTTCATCTCACACTTATTGGCAAATATTAAGACAGACGAATTATGTATGGTGTTTGATGAAGAAATCTCCCTACTATTCTGTTATTCATGGATTTCTCTAAATCTTCCTACTTATGGAATTTTTCAAGTAAATAGATGCAGTAAAACATTCAAGCTAAGGTACATTCCACTGAAAAAGAGACAAAGAACATTTTGACATTCTTGCTGGTATTTTGCATGTCGATACCCTTGAATCTTTTTGATTCATCCACCTCACAACCTAGAACATGAATTTGCCCTCACAAAATAAAAAAGTTTAATATACAGCCTTTTGTAATAACAAATTTGATGCCTGAAACCACTGCCTAAATTTACAGCACATCAGATGTCACTGGAATAATCAGCCTCTATATAAATACTAGTAAAATGAAAATCTTTTCCTACAACTTGGAAGAAGTCATTGTCATTATCTGAAGTCTTGATAAAATCAGTAAAACATTTCATGTACCTCATGAGCAGCATATTTTCTACAGAGGCAGATGTTAAGCTACATATTAACAAAACCTGGGCAGCACTTCGAATTTTGGTATAACAGGGAAATTTAAGCTCCCAGAGAATTAAAAAAAATATCCTCTTCAATGCACTTATTGCATCTTTGTTACTTTATGTTTCTTCCACCTGGACACCAAGCAAAAGATTTAAAACTGTACAGGATGGCTTCAGCATGTGCATGGTTTGTACTATTTTAAATATGTCATGGGAAGAACGCCTCATTATAGAAATATTATATAGTAAATTTCTTAACCTATCAGATGCTATTAGAGAAAGAAGAGTTCACTTTGCAGGACACTACTACGGAGATAACAAGATGATGTATAACACTGTACTTTGGGCATTGCAAAATGATCGAATGATCATAATTACATTAGCTACCCAGCAAAAATGCACATCAAAAAATGAGTAGATGGTGCTGGATGTCACTAAGAGAAATAGTCATGTGACATCGACAATGGTGGTGATTGGAAGATCAGATCAAACCCAATGATCTCAATCCAATGATGATTATAATGATAATAAATATATATATACATACATACACACAGACATATATATATATATATATATATATATATATGTATATAATGGTGTGAAACTGAATATTACCATTTTGGTTGATATCTGATGAAAAATTAAGCACCCTCTGAGTTTGTTTCCCGTCCGGTTGTACCCTCAATACATGTATATGATTTTTATCTGTCGTTTATTTACCATGCAATTTTTTTTATTTATTAAGTACTGGTATGCATGTTCACCCAACTTTTTTAACAGTAAGTTTATATATATTCTGTGTGACTCTACTCTTGCCTTCACTCTTCTCTTTTTCTCTCACCCTCTTACTTCTATTTGTTTCCTGTCCACTTACCCCTTTTTTCCTCTCTCTCTTGCCCTCTCACTTGTATTCGTAGCTTTTCCCTTCCCCTTTCCCCCTTCATTTCTTCCCTTATTTTCTCTCTATTTTCTCTCTGTCCCTTTCTCCTCTACCTCCTGTTGACACATGACCTGTGGCCAGCTTTCCTTCTTTCTCTCCTTTTTCACACCGGCCACCCAGCCATTCAGTCACAAAAAATTAATCTGTCTTGCTATTTCCATATTCTTTAGGAGTTCTTCAAATAATTAGCCACCATTCTTGCCGTTTTGGCCTTAAGGCCAAATTTTGCTCAATTCCTATTTATTTCATCTTTGTCCATCATCTTAAATTACATTTTTTTTCACTTTCGTATGTCCACTCTGTGTTGTTTTGTTTACCTGAGGCTTGACATTCGCTGGCACCACCAATATGGGAAGTTTTCAGTCTTATCATTAAAGTTGTGAAACTGAGTATTACCATTTCGGTTGATAACTGATAAGGACCAGCCCAAGGGTTGCTGATACCCTGAGAAAGTGGAACTTCGGCACCCTCACAAATATAATTTTTAAAATCTTTCACAAGGAGAAAGTGTAGACTAATGAAGACTAACAAGAATATGGCATCCTGTGCAACTCTCTGAGTTGTCGGTACTTTGAACCGGCCCTGTAACTGATGAACAATTAGGGACCTACTGTGTCTGTATCCCGTCCAGTTGTACCCTCAATATACATATACATTTTTTATCTGTTGTTGTTTATTTACAATGCATTTTTCATTTATTATATATATATATATATATATATATAT
>NC_068994.1:39367075-39374267 GCF_001194135.2 Octopus bimaculoides | reverse complement strand
CTGTCCACTGCATTCCTAAAGCAAAGACATGCCTTTTTCTGTCTCTTCTCTCATGGCTCGTCTACTTGCATTCATAATAACTTTTCTATCGCCTTGGCTCAACAGCCCTCACCATTTGTTTTTACTGTCTTGTTCTCATTGTCCTGTTCTTGTTAACACTTTCACCCTCTGCAAAAAATCCCAAATTTTATTTAATTTGCTTTGCGGTAAGGACTGTTTCAATGAAGTTGCATATTGTCCTTGCCTTCGAAACGCGGAGTAGATGAAACAGGGACAACTGAGGAAGAGGTATACTCTTTATGTTGCATGTCTCGTTTCTCTGTTTGTTTTGTCGTTTGCAAAAGAGTTCGTTTTCTATGTTTTCGTTTCTCATTGTGTTCAACGTTTTTTTTTATGTCCTGTACCTATATATGTATGTATATATACATATATATGTAGGTATGTACATATATGTACGGATATATGTATATATTTATATATTATTATCTATATTATTATATGATCGAATGTCACCCATCCTTTTCCAAGTAAGTTTTATCTATCTATCTATCTATCTATCTATCTATCTATATATATATATATATATATAAAGTAATTAAGGGTATGAAGCCAGGAAAAGCTCCCAGCCCATCAGGAATCACTGCTGAGATTAAAACATCTGGTCATATGGGTTATGGCCTAGTCACCCATATTGTAAACCAGGTAGTTCATGATGGAGTCATACCCAATGACTGGCATAGCAGCACCATAGGCAACTGCTACTAGGGTAAGAGCGATGCTTTAGATAGAAATAACTACAGAGGTATCAAACTGCTGGGTCAGGTGATGATGGTCACGGAGAGGGTCATAGCCCAATGAATTATGGAGAGAGTCCACTTAGATGAGATGCAGTTCAGTTTTGTGCCAGGTAGCAGCACCACTGATGCTATATTCCTGGTACGGCAACTGCAGGAGAAATACCTGGCCAAAGATAAACCCCTATACTTGGCTTTTGTGGACTTGGAGAAAGCCTTTGACAGTGTCTCTCAATCCCATATCCGGTGGGTGATGCGGAAACTGGGGATTGACAAATGGTTAATAAGGGCTGTACAGGCCCTACACAGAGATGCCGTTAGTAACGTTAGGGTTGGCAATGAGTATAGTGAAGAATTCCGGGTAGAAGTAGGGGTCCACCAAGGATCAGCCCTCAGTCCCTTCTTATTCATCATAGTCCTCCAGGCAATAACAGAGGAATTCAAGACAGGTTGCCTTTGGGAGCTCCTCTATGCTGATGACCTGGCCCTCATAGCAGAATCACTAGCAGATCTAGAGAAGAAATTCCAGGTGTGGAAGCAAGGTTTAGGGTCGATGGGCCTTAGAGTTAATGCTGCAAAGACCAAAGTTCTAGTAAGTAGGAAGGTGAACACATCACACATCCCTTCAGGTAGGTGTCCCTGCTCGATCTGTAGAAAAGGTGTAGGTAGAAACTCCGTAAGATGTACCCAGTGTAAGGTATAGACACATAAGAGGTGCAGCAACATCAAAAGAAGATTAACCGGGAAGATAGCTTACGTGTGGCAGATGCACTGGGGAAATAAACACCACAGATGCTCAGAAAATAGATCCCATCACATGCCAGGGGAAGAAACTAGAAGTAGTTGATAGTTTCAACTACCTAGAGTACCAAGTCAGTAGTGGGGATGAATGCTCAGAGTGCGTTACCACTAGAATAAGAATTGCCGGGGCAAAGTTTACAAAGCTTCTACCCCTACCGGTGACAAAGGGCCTCTCGCTCAGAGTGAAAGGTAGATGGTCTGATACATGTGTGTAAACTGTCATGTTTCATGACAGTGAAACATGGGCTGTGACTGCTGAAGAAATGCATAGGTTTTAACAAAATAAAGCTAGCATGATCTGCTGGATGTGTAATGTCAGTGTGCACACACGACAGAGTGTGAGCGCCCTGAGAGAAATGTTGGACATAAGAAGCATTGGATGTGGCGTGCAAGAGAGATGTTTGCATTGGTATGGTCATGTACTATGGATGGATGAGGAGAGCTGTATGAGGAAGTGCCACTCCCAAATAGTGGAAGGAATCTGGGATAGAAGGAGACCCAGGAAAACATGGGATGAGGTGGTGAACCATGACCTTTGAACATTGAGCCTCACAGAGGAAATGACAAAAGACAGAGACCTCTGAAGATATGCTGTGACTGAGAAGCCCCAGCAAATTAAGTGAGATCACAACTGTAACCTACACCAGTGTCGTATAACCAGCCAACTCAAAAGTATCCTTGGATTATAGGGCAACATGCTGTGCTTGAGGAGACCTGTTGAGTCAAGTAAAATCAAATCAAATCACAATCAAATGGAAATTGTATCTGTGGTCCCCGTGCCGGTGGCACGTAAAAAGCACCATCCGAATGTTGCTGATACCTGCACCACCTTGACTGTCTCCCATGCCTGTGGCACATAAAAAACACCATCCGATCGTGGTCGATGCCAGACCGCCCCCCCGGCCCCTGGAGTGGTTGGGGCGTTAAGAAGGGCATCCAGCTGTAGAAACATTGCCACATCAGACTGGAGTCTGGTGCAATCTCCTGGCATTCTAGACCCCAGTCGAGCCATCCAACCCATGCCAGCTTGGAAAACGGACGTTAAACGATGATGATGATGATATATATATATATATATATATATATATATATATGCTTTTCCCTGGCACAAACCCAGACTGCATCTTGTCTAAACTGATTCTTTGCCTAATTTGTTGGGCTATGAAAGTCATGGAGAGGGGCATAGCCCAACTAATTAGGGAGAGAGTCAGTTTAGAAGAGATGCAATTTGGGTTTGTGCCAGAGAAAAGCACCACTGATGCTATATTTCTGGTAAGACAGCTGCAAGAGAAATACCTAGCCAAAGATAAACCTCTGTACCTGGCTTTCATTGATATGAAGAAAGCCTATGATAGGGTCCCCTGATCCCTTATCTTTTGGTCAATGTGGAAATTAGGGATAGATGAGTGGTTAATGAGAGCTGTACAAGCCATGTACAGGGATGCTGTCAGTAAGGTATGGGTTGGCTTCGAGTACAGTGAAGAATTCCGGGTAGGGGTAGGGGTTCACCAAGAATCATTCCTCAGCCCCCTCTTATTCATCATAGTCCTCCAGACAATGACAGAGGAATTCAAGACAAGATGCCCCTGGGAGCTTCTCTATGCTGATGACATTGCTCTAATAGCTGAGTCACTATCAGAACTAGAGAAGTTTCAGGTATGGAAACAAGGTCTAGAATTGAAGGGCCATAGAGTCAATCTAGCAAAAACCGAAGTCTTAATAAGTAGGAAGGCAGACAAATCTCAAATCCCTTCAGGTAGATGGCCCTGCTCGATCTGTAGAAAAGGCATAGGTAGAAACTCCATAAGATGTTCCCAGTGTAAGCTATGGACACATAAGAGGTGCAGCAATTTCACAGGAAGGCTAACTGGGAAGATAGATTTTGTGTGTGGAAAATGCTCAGGGGCAGTAAACACTGAAAATGTGCAGAAAACAGCTTCCATCACATCCCAGGGAGAAAAACCACAAGTAGTTGATAGCTTCCATTACCTAGGTGACCAAGTCTGTGGTGGGGGTGGATGCTCTGAGAGTGTAGCTGCTAGAATAAGAATAGCCTGGGCAAAGTTCAGAGAGCTCCTACCTCTGCTGGTGACAAAGGGCCTCTCGCTCACAATAAAAGGTAGACTATATGATGTATGTGTGTGAACAGCCATGCTACATGGCATTGAATCATGGGCTGTGACTGCTGAGGACATGTGTAAGCTTGCAAAGAATGAAGCTAGTATGCTCTGCTGGATGTGTAAAGTCAGTGTGCATACATGACAGAGTGTAAGCACCCTGAGAGAAAAGTTGGACATAAGAAGCATCAGATGTGGTGTGCGAGAGAGACAACTGCACTGGTATGGTCATGTGTTGTGTATGGATGATGACAGCTGTGTGAAAAGGTGTCACACCCTAGCAGTAGAGGGAACCTGCAGAAGAGGTAGGCCCAGGAAGACCTGGGATGAGGTGGTGAAGCATGACCTTTGAATGTTGGGCCTCACGGTAGGGATGACAAGTGACAGAGACCTATGGAGATATGCTGTGCTTGAGAAGACCTGGCAAGCCAAGTGAGACCGTAACTGTGGCCTATGCCAGTGCAGCATAACTGGCCCATTTAAGAGTACCCTTCAATCATTGGGCAATAAACTGTGCTTGCAAACACCTGTTGAGTCAAGTGAAGTCATTGTCGTGGTTGATGACAGTACCGCCTGATTGGCACCCATGCTGGTGGCACGTAAAAAGCACCATTCGAGCGTGATCAATGCCGGTGCTGCCTGACTGGTCCCATACCGGTAGCACATAAAAAGCACCATTCGAGCATGGCTGATGCCAGTGTTGCATGACTGGCTCCTGTACCGGTGGCACATAAAAAGCATCCACTACACTCTGAGAGTGGTTGGCATTAAGAAGAAAATCCAACTGTAGAAACTTTGCCAAATGAGACTGGAGCCTGGTGCAGCCTCCCAGCTTGCCAATTCTCAGTCAAACTGTCTAATCCATGCCAGCATGGAAAGTGGATGTTAGACAATGATGCGGATGATGATATATATATATATATATATATATATATATATATATATATATATATATATAATACATGCAGGTGTGGCCTCAGGTTCAGTCTCATGACATGGCACCTTATGCAAGCATCTTCTGGCCAAAGCTATTGAGTGGATTCTGCAGGGGGGATAAACTAAAAAAAAAAGAAGTTTGTTGAATGCACAGATTTAAATAAATTTATGTATGCATGCATATATGTGTATGTGTGGGAGGATGCATGTACGTTTGTATCTCCATATCTTGACATTGTGTGACTGTAAATGAATATTTTTTTTCCCAACACTTTGCAAAATTATCTCTGACGATGGGAAAATATTACTTTGCTTGGAAACATCAGAGTTGGCATCAGGAAGGTCATCAAGTTGTAGACTATCTGCCTCAATAACCTTCGTCTCGTCCATGCAAATATGGAAAAATGGACATTAAGATGCTGATAATGATTGTGATGATGATGGTGTATTTATATATATGTATGTATGTATGTAAGTATGTATACATATATGTATGTATGTATATATACATATATGTATGTATGTATGTATGTATGTATGTATATATACATATATGTATATATGCATTATGTATGTATATATACATATATGTATGTATGTATGTATGTATATATACATATATGTATGTATGTATACATATATGTATGTATACATATATGTATGTATACACATATATATGTATATGTATGTATACATGTGTATGTCAGCAACACCAGCTGATCTACTGCATGCAGGATTTGGCAGGTCAGCGACAGCAGATGCAGATATAGGCCTGCTGCTGCTGTTCCATATAGCAAGGTGAACAGAGTAGTTAGGTCAAATTACAAATTAGTATATTTTGTAGTTGTTTGTGTTGATGGGTATTAGCAATGGTAGGCAGTGCTGGTGGTCAGTGCAAGGGGAATAATCTGGTTAAGAGGAAACAGGGATTGCCTACCCTACATTTGCTTACAGGCCAGTGGGAGTGAAGATGGATGATCTTTTTGGAGTAGTGTCAACAGTGTTTTAAAGTTTATTAACAGTGTGTTTCTCTAATGGCAACAAAATAACAAGTTGATTTCCCATTTCTCCAGTTGTTGGATACTGCAGGCTGTTGTAATATGTATAGCTTTACATAGCGACAGTATTGGCATATATGAACTCCTGGTGAGCGATGGGGGCCCTCTCAGTGTGTGTGTAAATGTATATATATATATATATATATATATATATACAAGAGGGAATTTTATCAGTGAACAGGTCGCGGTTTCAAAGCAGCGGAAATATTTGAATTTAAATGTTGAAGTGAAGTGAAACTGTTTTGTGTTTTTTAAAATGGCTTATAAACACCTTCCATGTTGCAATTATATATATATATATATATATATATATATATATATATATATATATATATATATATATATATACACACATACATACACACACACATATAAATGAAAATGAAGGGAAGAGTGGAAATTTATTTACATCCAAAACTTTTTATTAAAAAAGTTTTCTACAGGATGTGTAACAATGACCAACATATGTTTAAATTGCAGCAACTACACATTGCTCTGTATGCAATTATGCATCCTAGTCGCTGCAATTTCATCAAGGGTCCATCACTTACAACATTTTCAAACGAGCTTCTTGCATTGGTATTCAGTTGAAGGTTATAGTGTTACCTTTTAAATCAAATTGAATTCTGGTCTTATAATCAACTCTACTGGTATTACAGTTGAATCATGGTTTATATAATAACAATAATAATATTAATTGAGAGTATAAACTCGAACATAAGTGAATTACCTATGAATATATAATGTACTCCATACAGTAAAATGTAAACAAAACTGCTTCACTTGATTGTAATATGAATGGACATTTTATAAACCACGATTCAACTGCAATACCAGTAGAGGTGATTATAAGACCAGAATTCAATTTGCTTTTAAAAGTAATGCTATCACCTTCAACTTAATACCAACAAAGGAAGCTTGTTTGAATTAGTTCACTTTAAAATCGTTGTAAGTGATAGACCCTTGGTGAAACTGCAGTGACTAGGATGCATAATTGCGTGTGGAGCAATGCGTAGTTGCTGCAATTGAAACATATGTTGGTCATTGTTACATAGGCTGTAGAAAACTTATTTAATAAAAAGTTTTGAATGTGAATAAATCTCCACTCTCCTCTTCATTTTCAATTGTATACTCTACGGAATATTTGCAGTTCTGAATAGGAACAAGGAACTACCCAACAAGTGGAACTTACAAGTACCAGTATCTATTTATACTCGAGTACTATGTAATTCCAATGTTGTGGATAGCCTGCATCTACACCATTTTAAGAGATAATTCGGTATCCGCCAGGATAATTTATCCCTTATATATACATATGTGTGTATTTATATACTTATTTGGAAATGATGTTATTTATTATGTGTGTGTGTGCATGTATAGATATATATAATGCGTGTACATGTATGTATATACAGACAGACGCTAAACGATAATGATGATATATATTTATATATGTGTGTGTATATATATATATATATATATATAT
>NC_068994.1:39366514-39367065 GCF_001194135.2 Octopus bimaculoides | reverse complement strand
ATACATATGTGAGTGTATACATATATATGCATAGTAGATGTGTGTATATACATGTGTGTGTATGCATCTACGTACATATGTATTTATGTATGTACATAAGTATGCGTGTGTATGTATATATATATATATATGTACACCTACTCACGCATTGTGTGAATACTGTCTCACATGCTCTTGTGTTTTGACAATGTGAAATAATATGACAAACAAGAATCATAAAATGTAATCACTATGAAAGGCAAAAAAAAAAATAACAAAAATCTGTAATTGCTTTACATTATTATCAATCATTGATTTACCATTTTAATTTTCTTTTTTTTTTTTCTTATTTATTTAAACATTGACATTTCTCATGATTATGCTAGAATAAAAGCTTGATTTCTTTTTTTGAAAGAAGTGGGTGAGAGATGGGTTGGCAGAAGTATTTTCATGTCTTCCCTAATTGTGAACAAAGTTGCATTCATGGAAATAAAACAAAATAAGAAAGTGGTGGTAGCGGTGGTAGTGGTGATGGTGGTGGTAATGTTGGGAGGAAAAAATATTGTTGAAAT
>NC_068994.1:39352392-39365965 GCF_001194135.2 Octopus bimaculoides | reverse complement strand
ATATATATATATGTATATATATATGTATATATATACACATATATATATATATATACACACACATATATATATACACATATATATATATATACACACATATATATATATACATACATATATATATGCACACATATATATATATATGTATGTATATAGATTGATAGATAGATTGCATATACATATATATGCTTACATTTGTGTATATATATACGCACACACTTACACATGACAAAAAAATATTAATTCTTTGTATAATGGATGGTAAATATATCATTGTTATGATGGAGATGAATATAAAAATTTGTTCTTTCCTAGGATTTAAATTCTTTTTTTTTTCATGTAATGTGGGCATTTTTAAATGTCTCTATTTATGTTGTACAAGAGGCAACATGATCTGATATAGTTTTAAGATATCACACGGATCATCTATTATATGATATCTTCATAAAATAATAAGTCGGCCCTTTTTTCCATCCAGTAATTAACATATAGGAAGGTGTTAGAATATTGAGCTTGTTTGTTTTTTAAACTTTATTTTCTTCCATTTATATATATATTTATTAGCATTTTTCGTTTTTGGTCTTTTTCCTGACCCTTGTGCTCCCAATCCTACCCCTACTGCTCTGCTGGACCAGCATGTCATTGGCTGCAGCAGACATCCTCTATACACCCCCCCCCAACACACACTTGATGTAGGACTGCAGACACACACACAGTCTCTCTATCTATCTATCTCTCTTTCTCTCTCACACACACTCACATTACCACAACAATACAGACCAAGCCACCTAATACTGGCAGCGTACACAACAGCAGCAGTAACTGTACAACTCAGACAGCAGACTACACACCTCACAGACAGGAGAAAAGGATTTACCACTCTCTGTAAGTAGACTTTTTGCTCTCCTTGTTTTTTCTTTCAGTTCTTCTTATTTATGGATTTCATGTCCATTTTATAAAACAACAAACAGAATGACATGGTGTCATTGTATATCTATTAATCTATCTATCTTTCTTTCTCCCTCCCTCCCTCCCTCTCTCTCTCAGTCATCTCTGCTATGAGAAAACAACAAACAAATTATTGAAGAGATCCGTGTGTCCATGCAGTGAGAGGAATGCAAGAGAGAAAGAGAAGAGGAGTAAGAGAGTATAAGAGGGAGTGAGTGACAGCAAGAGAAGTCACAGTACAATGGTATAATACATACAGAGATGTAATCATTAAAATATAAATATAAAAAAAAAAAGTGACATACACTAGGGATCATTTTTGAAATTTTATCATTCAAACTGAATACTGAATTATTTACATCCAGAAAAAATGGTGTAGGATATTTAGTGTGGAGTGGCTAATATTGCAGGTTAGTAAGCAGAGTGGAGTGTATCAGGGAGATTATCTCCTGCCTAATGTCCAATGATAGCTGCCATTTCAAGGCAAATCAGGTGTATTCCATAGATGGGTAATGTCTCAACTAATCTAATTTTTACTTCTTGACTCTAACCACTTTTCTATATTGATTAATCCTGGTGGGAGATTAGACCATGCTTATTTTTCTCTTATCTAATTTGATGTCATATAATAATTTTCCCCCATTCAACTTCCCTGTAAAAGGTAGAGCTAATGGATTTTATCCACTAGGTCTTTTTTTTTTTTTTTTCTCTTTCCCTTAATTTAAATAACACTACATCCATCACCTTCGTTGTTGGTGATTGCAGTTAGATTTTGACTATTTAGTCGTTGTCTCTTTACTGCTTTGGAATGTAAATTAATTTGTTTTGTTCACCGTCCCTTATTATAAATTAGAAGTAGTATGTGTAAAATGGATTGACTTTCTTCACCTGTTTCTCATTTTCTCTTTCACTTCCTTCCTCTATCTCTCCCTCTCTCTCTCTCTCTCTCTCTCTCTCTCTCTCTCTCTCTCTCTCTCTCTCTCTCTCTCTTTCTTCATCCTTCTTTCTCTTGTATTGCCTCTCTTACACTTTTCTTATTTTTTCTTTCTTTCTTTCTTAGATTATTTTCTATCACTTTATTATTGTTTATTAAGATTTTTTTTTTTTCCATTTTTAATTTTGTTATATTCTTTTCATGTAGATTTTAACAATTTTCTAATATTTGGCAATTCTTAGAGGGAAATATATACATATTTAGATATACATATATATGCTATTTTTCACCTTAAACAGTACATTTAGATATATTTTTAATGTCTTAAAGTAAACCAAATTAATTAATTAAGAAGTTATTTAATTAAATATCCTAGCATTATTGTCCCTTTTCACACCATTCCATAAAAAGAAATCCAGAGAAATTCCTTACCACTATTTGAAAATGGTAATCTATTTAGCATCCTTTTGTTCCATGATTGTTATCAACCCCAACAGGACTGACCATTCCTACTATTTTCTGACTTTCTACTGCTATCAACTTGTCCTTAGCAGTGAATGTCTTTTCCTTTCATTTTCTTTTCTTTTCTTTTTTTTTTATCTCTCTCTTTCTTTTTCTTCCTTTCTTTTCATTCTTTTTAGTACTTTTCTTTGGTATTTTTTTTTTTTTTGCCAATCTTCACCTGACATCTCCAGTCAGCTGAGTATTGTGAGAATTTTCAATCTTTTTTTAACTTCTTTGAGTAACATCTAAAACAGGCATCACAATCTGATTATTTCTAACCTCCTATGAAGTACATTCCCTCAACATTTATTTCATTCTATACTTAAAAATGACCATTTTCCCTAACACACCACTATTTCTTTAACATCCTATCACTGTTTTATTTATCATATCTACTGCTCTCTCTCTCTCACTCACACTCACTCTCTACCTTTCACCCTCTCTCCCTCTTTCTCTCTCAATCTATCTAATTTCTCTTTCTATATATTTATCAACTGATTCATCTAAAACAATCTATCAATCAATCCATATACTCATCAATCCAGCTACCTTTCAATTAAACACTTAAATTAATCAACATGTCCCTTTCTTTATCCAATTGTCTTATGTACATGCATATATATATATATATATATATATATATCCATCTATCTATCTATCTGTCTGTCTGATTGTCTGTCTATCTGTCTATCTATCTATTTATCTATATCTGCATACAAACACACACACACACATGAATGTAATCCTTACAGGCATCAATTTTTTACTCCCTTTAAATGCATACATATTCAACTACTATAGCTAGCCTTTATTGCTAGTTGCATAGCTATTAACCATATATCTGTCTTTCTACCTTTTAACTATCCATCATTCTATTTTAGCCAACCATCCATGTTCCCATTCAACCATTTATCCATCTCTCACTCTAAATATATCTACACTCATAGCCCTTAAGATTGTAGTTGTAGAATTCATTTACTCAGTCCTATCTATCTATCTATCTATCTATCTATCTATCTATCTATCTATCTATTTATCTATCTATCTATTTCTCTGTCTGTGTCTCTGTCTCTCTGCCTCTCTGTCTGTTTGTCTATCAATCTATTATTATACACATCCACACATGTACACACACATATACATATATGTATGTGTGTAATTGTATTTGTATGTATACATATATAAAACTATTTATCTATCCTCATATGAATCTATTTTTATACCAATTTGTCCGTTAATTCTTCCATCCATCTATTTCTCTTTTCATCAATCCATCTATTCCACCATCTATCTATCCTACCATTTCATGTCCCCTCTCCCATCCACACAACCATCCAACCACCTATCTGTCAATATAGCTGCTAATCCATTTGACCATCCATCTGACTATCTATCCATATATGTTACTATTCATATACATTCTCTCTTGTTTTTTTACTCTCTTTCTCTCTCTCTGTTCCTCTCTCTCCTTCTCTCTTTCTTTCTCTCTCTTTATATCAATCTCTTTATCAATTTTTTCTATTATTTTTGTTGTGGTTTCTTCTTACTATCGATCTGTTTGTCTACCTATATCCTTATAATTTATTTAACAAAAGTTCAACATAACCTAATGATAAGCTGTCTCCGATGTGGAGGGAATGGGCTGGATAATCATTTCACGGAAAAAGATTTCCCTTTCACTGGTTTAAAATATTAAAGAAGAAAGTTGAGTTGCTGAGAAAATATCTTTACTATGACAGTGTCTTGAATTTACTACATTTTATATAACACAAAGTGCTCAGTGTGAAGTGTAAAACATAGCTAATAAAGGGGCATATATTTAGTCACTATTTATTATAAACAGAATTTGTTAATATTAAAAATCCTATGCAATCTATTGATTTATCAATTAATTTACTTAGCTATCAGTTTCACAAATTTTTATTTCTATTTCTATTTTTTCCTCTTCAATACTCTTTCTTGTTCTTTATCCTTGTTTTTATCACTCTGTCAATCAGGGAAGTTATATATATCTGCTCATATGTGTGTGTGTGTTCACACACACACACATATATATATATATATATATGTGCCTATATGTATATGTATATATAAAATATATCAATTTATCTATCTATCTATCTAACTATCTACTTGCCATTCTACCTACTTACATATATATATATACATATATCTCTTCTTATCTATCTACCTATTATTTATTTATCTGTGTATTTATCTGTTTTTCTGTCTGTTTGTCTGTGTATGTGTGAATGTTTTTATATGTGCATATATTTTTCAATTAGCATGCTTACAGCAAATTAATGGATCAATGTGGAACATTCAAAGTATGAGTGAGAGTGAAATCGTGTTTCTGGGTTCATATTCAACAAGAATTCCAACACCTAATTAGCAGTGTTCAAATCATAAAACATTTATTATTTTAATAATAATAATAATAATAATAATGATAATAATAAAGGAGATGATGATGATGATGATGATGATGATGATGATGATGATGATGATGATGATGATGATGATGATGATGATGATGATGATGATGATGATGATGATGATGATGATGATGATGATGATGATGATGATGATGATGATGATGATGATGATGATGATGATGATGACGACCGACGACGATGATGATATTTCTTTGACAAAATGCCATAAATTTAAGGGAGGAGGAGTAGTTTATCAAATCAGCGTACATTAATATATATTGCAGGTACTTTTTCATCAACCCCTGAGGAATGAAGAGCAAAGTTGACCTTGGTGGGATTAGATATGTAAAAATATAAGATATAGGGATGTAACTATACACAAGCAAGGCAGTTTGTGTGGAGCTTTTACTCTTTAAGTTAGTTTACCTAACAATGATGATGATGATTAATAATAATAATAATAATAATGGTTTCAAATTTTGGCACAAGGCTGGCAGTTTTGAGGGGAGGTGGGTAGTAAATTACATCCATGCTATTGCTTGACCGATACTAATTTTTATCAACCCTGATAGGATGGAAGGCATTGTTGAACACGATGGAATTAGAATGGGAAGACAGACGAAATGCTTCTGAGCATTTTAGTCTGGTGAATAATAACAATAATAGTTATTATAATAATCCTTTCATCTCTAGGCACAAGGCCTGGAATTCTGGGGCAGGTGATTCATCAATTACATCGACCTCAGTGCTCAACTGGTACTTATTTGATCAACCCTAAAAGGATGAAAGACAAAATCAAATCTTGGCTGAATTTGAACTCGTAACATAATGAATCAGATGAAATACTATTAAGCATTTTGTCTGTCACTCTAACAGTCACATCAGCTCACTACCTCCAAACAATAATGATGATAATAGTAATGATGATAATTTCTTAGATAGGCACAAGACCATATATTCAGTTTAAGAATGAGCTGTCAGTTATAGCAACTCCATCACTGCTGGATTGGATTGGTGGTTCTTATCTTTAGCAACCCTAGAAAGATGGATAGAAAAGTTTACCCCTCAAATACAAGGCATTTTCTTCAATTGTCCAGCAATTCTGCCAGGCCACCAATGGTGGTGATAATAATTATATTAATAAGGATGATAATAATAATAATAATAATAATAATAATAATAATAATTATTATTATTATTATTATTATTATTATTATTATTATGAGTGTTGTTGTTATTATCATCATCATCATCATCATCATTATTATTATTATTATTATAATCCTTTCTACTATAGGCATAAGGAAGCCTGAAATTTTGGGGAAGGCGGGTAGTCGATTACATTAAGCCCAGTGCTTAACTGGTACCTATTTTATCAACCCTGAAAGGATTAAAAGCAAAGTCAACCTTGGCAGAATTCGAACAAAAGACAGACAAAAGACCATTAAGCATTTTGCCTGACATGCTAACAATTCTCCCTGCTTACCACCTTGACAATAATAGTAATTGTAATAATAATAATAATAATAATAATAATAATAATAATAATAATAATGACTCAAGGCCAGCATGGTGGGAGGTAGTAAGTTGATTACATTGACCCCAATGCTCAGCTGATACTAATTTTATTGACTCTGAAAGGATGAAGGGCCAAGTTGGCCTTGGTGGAATTTGAACTCAGAATACAAAGATGGATAAAATACCACTAAGCACTTTCCCTGGCATGCTAATGATTCTGCCAGCTCAAATTAAAATAATAATATTAAAGATTGTTTTCATCAGAATTTTTATTTTAATATTGGAGGTATTAGACATTACTTATTTTTCTCTGCTAGCAAAGGCTTCAAGTTTCCTGAATATGTGTTGAGTATTTATGAATTCACTCATTCATGAAGATGATGTATTTTTTACACTCAAACATAAATATGTCTGGAAATGGGAGAGAAAGAAGGTCTTTCTTTCTTTTGTTTTCTTTTCTTTTTTGTTAAGAAAAGCTATGCATTTTCCAAAAGCAAGGAAAACAATGTAACTTAGCTAACAGATGAATTTGATGCTAAACATTAAGAGCTAGTGCTTTGGTAACACTAAATTCTTCAAGCATCATGTCTGAATTTATTATAAGTTCAAGGAAAGCATCAAAATGTAAATGAAAATATAAACATCTCAATTAACGGATAAATGGCTCAAATACTTGCTTGCTGTTTAGATGCACATGCTCTTGTACTTTGCTTCTAAATAGATAAAGAGACGAGTAAAAAACTGGCACTAAACTTCTTTCTGGTTGAATAGTTTCAATTGTAAGTGATCCTGTATATCATTTTGTACTACAAACAAATGCCAAGATTTGAAGATCAAATCAACCCATGCTAACATTTTGAAAAGCTGTTGAGTTATAAATGAAAGAAGTTAATAATTTAATAAAAAAAATTTAAAATAGAATATGTTTCACTGAGTTTTAAGAATATTTATAAAAAGACAGATGTTTGGGATTCAAGTGAATTTTTAAGCAGAGTACAGGTAGAAATTTCATCTGATTGCAAATTTCAGTTTTTAAATGTTGAGCTTCTTAAGGGTTTCGTAGTTTAAAGTTAAATCTACTGTAATATTTAGTGAATGACAAAATGATAGAATAGAGATAGGTTTCTTCTTCTTCATTGGGTTCTGTGATCTGGTGACTTTAATAGCATTGAGGACATTTATAGAAATTCAAAGTATTTGTTTTAATCGCTTTCAAAATACAGATGCAGGATTACAGAATTACAGTGACACATGCATGCACACGCAGGCTTATACACACACACAGACTTACACACAGACACAGACACACACACACACACACAAACATCATACACATGCATACACATACACACAAAGATATAGACACTTGCAATCCTTTATACATGTGCACATATCCAAAAATACATCAAGAATTTTAAATCTAGTTTCTTAATGCTAAAATTGAATTGAAGTTCTGACAGTGGAGTAGCAAGAGTGTGTGCAACCTGGGGCAGCCATTTAGTTTTTTTCCACTTCCCACAGGGAAAGATATGCACAGCAGACCCCAAAGTGCGACCCAGGAAAAGGGTTGACCAGGGCAGACCACCTCCCTCAACTCCATCTCTTGCCTCCTTCATTTCCTGGATCTACCCCACTCCCTTGTCCCCCTAGACCCCACCCCGCCCCATCTTAGCTATGCTACCGAGTTCTGATATTAGTAACACTATCACCATTTGACCAATACAAGAAACTGAAAGTGAAACTTGCTTTCTGTTGGGATGATTACAGCAAGGGAAGCAATATGCTTTACTGTATCAATTTTTTTTTTTTTTTTGCATATTTTCAATGCAGTCTGTCTTAAACATTGGTAAATCCTTTACCTTTCTAACAAAGGCAGAGATTTTTGAGACTTTGCAGACACTTTAATATTTCTTATTCTATATCACTTGCTTTGCATCTAATGTTAAGAATGTCTCCTACAAAGCACAACTTAACTATTATTACCAGAAATAACTTAATTTTAAAACTGGTCATGTAGGAAACATTTGTACATGAATCTAGTATTCCTACAACTTTGATTCCATAGCAATTTATCACATATTTACCTACACTACATCTTTTCTTAACATTTTTAATATTAGTTTCAAATTTTGAGGGAGAGGTAAGACAATTACATCGACCAGTGCTCAACTGGTACTTATTTTATTGACCCCAAATGGATGATGGTTGAAGTCAACCTTGGTGGAATTTCAACTCAGAACATAAAAACGGACAAAATGTCACACAGCATTCTGTCCAGCATGTTAATGATTCTGCTAGCTCGATACATTGCCTCATATTCAATCTTAATTCCATATTTTGGCACAAGGCCAGTAATTTTGGTGGTGGGATAAGTTGATTGCATCAACCCTAGTGCTCAATTGGTACTTATTTTATCGATCTCTAAGGGATGAAAGGCGAAGTTAACCTCAGCTAAATTTGAAGTCAGAATGTAAAGACGGATGAAATGTCATTAAGCATTCTGTCCAGGACAATTTTGACAGCATGTCACCTTGCAACATATTTGATATTGACACCGATATATTGTTACATTTCTACTTTTTTATATATTTTCTTTTTATGTTCATATACTAATTAAAACCTTAGTCTTGGTAATAGTGAATAACAATTAATGTCAGCATGCAAAGCAGTTTACAACTCATTTTTGATCTCATTACATGACCAGAAAACAAGGCAGTAAGCTGGCAGAATCATTAGTATGCTGGGCAGAATACTTAGCAGCATTTTGTCTGTCTTTACATTCTGGGTTTGAATTCCACTGAGGTCGACTTTGCCTTTCCTCCTTTCAGGTTGATAAATTAAGCACCAGCTGCATACTGGGGTCAATCTTATTGACTGGCTCCCACCTCCGCCAAAATTTCAGGCCTTGTGTCTATAGTAGAAAGGATTATATGACTAGAATCAAATCTCATCCATCGTCATCATCATCATCATTTAACGTCAGTTCCCATGTTGGTATGAGTTGGATAGTTCAAAAAGAGCTGGCAAGACAGAAGACTGCATCAAATTCCACTGTTGCTCATATAGTATGTATATATATATATATATATATATATATATATATATATATATATATATATATATATATATATATATATATATATATATATACGAAAGATGCTCAGTTTGTGATACATGTGATGCATGTGGCTCTCAAAATTACAATATATGTACAAATAAATTTGGTACTTTGGTCTCTTATGCCAAAGCACTAATTATGGTAATGTAATCAAACTAACACTGATTGTCAAGCAGTGTGTGTGGTTGGGGAGACAACCGTATATAATATATAGGAGTGGTTGTGTGGCAAGAAGCTTGCTTCCCAACCATGTGGTTCTGGGTTCAGTCCCACTGTGTGGTACCTTGGGGAAGTGTCATCTACTATAAATTTGAGCCAACCATAGCCTTGTGAGTAGATTTGATTGATGGAATCTGAAAACACCCCATCGTATATATATATATGTATATATGTATGTGTGTGTCTTTGTGTCTGTATTTGTCCCCAACCCCACATCGCTTGACAACTGATGCTGGTGTGTTTACGTCTCCATAACTTAGCAGTTCAATAGAAGAAACTGATAGAATAAGTACCAGGCTTAAAAAGAATATGTCCAGGGGTCAATTTCTTTGACTAAAAAGCAGTGCTCCAGCATGACCCCAGTCAAATGACTGAAACAAGTAATAGAGTAAGAGGGTATGTAATATATTTACACCACACATGAAGGACTTTCACATAGTTTACAACAATCAAATTTACTCTCAAAGCATTGGTTAGCCTGGGGCTATAGCAGATGACACTTGCCCAAGGTACCACACAATAGGACTGAACCTGAAACTATGCAATTGCAAAGCAAGCTTCTTTACCACCCAGTCATCAATGAGCTCTAGCTTGGCTATTTGCTGGTCATGAAGATGAGTATTCCAGTTGATTTGATCAACAGAACAGCCTGTTTGTGAAATTAACATGCAAGTGGCTGAGTACTCCACAGACAAGCATATTACAGTTACAAGCATATTACAGTTACAACACATTTTTGCCAGCTGAGTGGACTGGAGCCACTGGGAATCAAACTCATTACCTTACAATTATGAGCTGAATACCCAAGCAATTAAGACACATGCCTTTAGAGTATGTATGTTGGTATTTTAAACATTATGGAAAAATATCATGTGATTCTTCCTATTAAACAACTTGGCCACCTCTGTACTATAATTTTCACTGAGCATACTAAACTTAACCACACCTATATATGGAATGAATTATACTGTCAATCTGGGTATATGGCATAGTGGTTAAGAGCACAGGCTACTAACCCCAAGATTCCAAGTTCGATTCCAGGCAGTGACCTGAATAATAATAATAATAATAATAATAATAATAATAATAATAATAATAATAACAACATCAAAAATACCTTAGAAATGAGAACCCAGGTTCGAAATTTCCCCCAAGACACCTGATGAAGGCTGGAGGGTAAATTATATAATAAAATTAGCAAAAGTATATAGTAAAATTAGTAAAAATATATTGTAAATTTAGTAAAAAATATATTAAGAATATATAGTAAAATTAGTAAAAATATAAAGCAAAATTAGTAAAAACAAATGATAAAATTAATAAAAATATATGATAAAATTAGTAAAGATATATAGTAAGATTAGGTACAAAAATACCTGTGTTGTTAAAATACTTGCTTTGCAATCCATGTGGTCTCAGTCACATTGTACATCAGAGTAGAAGACACCTTGAGCATGTGTCATCTACTATAGTTCAAGACAGGCTACTCTCTTATGAGTGAATTTGGCAAACAGAAACTGCTTATAAGCACCTTATACATAAGTGTGTGTGTGTGTGTGTGTGTGTGTGTGTGTATGCAAGCGTGTGCAGACTAGGTTCTTTGAATTTTCATTGACCTTTCAACCCTTGGCAGTTTATGTTAATTTTTTTACACCCCTATCGTTGTGCAAATTGGCAAAAAGTGACCAACAGAATAAAGAAACTAGACTTATAGTATGAATTCATCAACTAAAATTTTTCAAGATAGTGCCCCAGCATGGCCACAATCCAATGACTGAATTAAGTAAAACTATATAAGACTAAAAGAATATTCACTCAGCACAATGCATTCAGTACATGTTTTTCCATATAAGACCACATACAAAGGATAAGTATGTGAGGGTATATGTGAGAATATATCCCAAAATGTTTTGTGTCAGTTACAGAGCAGGAATCTCCCCTACAATAGAAATTCCAGCCTACTTCAGCTAACATTTCCAAGTGTGACTCCAGAACATAGTTGAAATGAAGCAGTGTAGAATGATGTGTTCTCACAATAAACACAACAAAATACTTGAAACATGAACTATGAGCTCATGCAATAAACCATCTCAAATCTCTTCTGTCATTCTCTTTCTCTGTTTTTCACTCTCCCTCTGTATGTGTGTATGTCTTTAAGATACATATGTATGTGTGGGTATGTGTGTGCATATTTGTATGCCTATATATTTTGCTTGTGTGTATATATATATATATATATATATATATATGTATGTATCTATATCTATCTATGTTATATTTTGTGTGTGTGTATATATATATATATATATATATATATATATATATATATATAGCTGTAAGTTAATTTCTGCTGGTTGCTAGTGCAGTCCTTTCTCCTTCCAGCTGCTTACCCCTAATGTTTCTCTGAGTCAAAAGTCTGTAAACCAAGAGGGTGTCAATGTCAGCACATGAATACATAGGTACTGCATACAATTAGTGAAAGCTTGGTATATGTTAACTAGCTCATGATTGATAGTGGGATGTAGATAGAAGAGGGAACAAACAAATATCAAATACACCCTTTTGAGATAAAGTTTCAAATAATTGAGCTGTGTTTCAGATAATTGTGAAAATAATCAAGAATTTTGCTAGGATTTAAGAAAATAACAAATAATCTCATTTATGGGCATGCTACATTTGAAAATTTGACATAAATTTATGAAGGGAGGTTCGTTATTTAAATATGAACATTTTGAAATGCCGATTTTTCTATCAAAGAACATGAGTGGCCACAGGTAGATCTGTGTCAAAAGAGTTAACAAAAATATGAAGTAAGTTAAAAAGAAATATTTAAAAGAAATAACTGTATTGCAACAAGACAGGATTTAAGTTACAATGAATAAATATTATGAATTGCAACTGAGATGTCAGAGCTTATTGCTTGTCCATTACAAATGGACAGTAAAAAGAGGAGAGTTATTCAAAGTTCCCTAGTTCTACAAGATGCAATGCAAGCTGATAAAACAGATGACCGATTTTGAAAACAATTCACTGTGGGAGACACTGAACAAAGTTCTAAAGACAAAGACAAGGATATGTTAAATGAAATAAAATTTTAAATCAATTTTTCTTGCATTAAATATACTAAGTGACTGTGTATTAGCATATATATATATATATATATATATATATATATATATATATATATATATATATATATATATATATATATATATATTGGTGTTATTTATTCAACACTACACATATTTCATTTGCCCATAGGAGTTACAAAATTTTACCTGTAGGCTAAAGACATGAGATATCTCCAATTAGAAATTCTTCAGACAGAGAATCAAATAATAATATTTGATTATCTGTTTGAAGAATTTCTAATAGGAGATATCTTAAACTATTTATCCTACATATACAATTTTGTCACTCCTCCACTTAACAAATCGAAAATGTGTTATGGTGAATAAATAATACCAAAAAATATTTCCAATCTTCTGTTTTGATATATTGATTACTCTGCAAATACTATTTCCAGAATGTTCAACAATATTCAAACCTCACATAAATATGACATCAACATGTATGTGTGTATGTTTGTATATGCACACATGCACAAGCATGCGCACACACACACACACACACACAAACACACACAGGGGAATATATTGTTTATGTACATCTATATTTTTCACTAATATGTTTTTACATATTTACTTTCACAAAGGTATTGAGTTCTCTTTTACTTTGTTGAGAATATTACCATCTATATAATAATTTTATATGAGCATGCATATATATACATATATACATGTTTATATATGTATATGCTCTCTCTCTTTCTCTCTCTCTCACATGCACACACACACATCTGTGTGTGTATATATATATATATATATATATATATAT
>NC_068994.1:39341608-39346065 GCF_001194135.2 Octopus bimaculoides | reverse complement strand
ATATATATATATATATATATATATATATATATATATACACACACATACATACATATGCATACACATATGTATATATTTATAAGGTAATCTCAAATAGTTAATTATTAACACTACACAGAAAAATGTCCTAAAAACACAAGTCCTACCACTGGTAACAAAAATAAAAATAAAATAAGGCAAAAGAGTTAACTATGCAATTAAAACTACTAAAACTAGACACCTGTATCAGACACCTTGATCAATGCAAGCCATATTTAGGGCCTAAGGTATAGCAGGATAAAATTTGCCATTTGATCAAATGCAAACTTACAAATCACATGAAAAGAAAGCTAGAAGTTAGTACGCATGTACTATGTTCCATAGATATAAATTTTGGTCAGCTATAAATTTAATGCACTGAATCTATAACAGTATTTCAACTGAGTGGTTTAACAGTTTTGTTGTTAAGCGACAAATTAGTTGAGTTAGAACAATGACTTGAATGTCACGTAGTATTCATAGCGTTTTTCTGCCCTTTGAGAATAGGTCCTGTTGATGTCTACATTACCTTTTGTCCTTTTAGGGATAGAAGTGTATATGTATATTATAACAGGAACAGCCATAAATTTGTTGCTCTTGGCAAGCTGATTTTGCTTGTCCTTACACATATTTAAAAAAAATTTTCACAGGAATTATAACTTGTATAAGGTAGGAAAAACCTGTTTATGGCAGTTTATTGAATAAAGGAATCAACTATGTATTTTATGTAATTTTTTATTTTTCATTTTCAAGATCACAAATACATAATGCCTCTAAGAACATGATAACCTGTGACTACATGGACTGCTGTAGAGTTACTTTGCCTTATTTCTGAGATTTCACTGTGTTGTTTCTATCCACATTATGATTAAATACTCAAACATCTGTAACATAGTTTCACAGAATTCTTATTAAAGAATTTGTGATATCTATGGAATTCAAAACTATCAGAGTGTCAGTAGAGATCCTTTGTGGTATTTGTTCTGGAGTTTTGTGTTCTGACATCAATATCGGCAATGGCACTGGTATCCAAGCTTTATCAGATCTAAAGTGGTAGTGTTTCCCTTGGACAACTGAGCAACAGTGGTGACAAGGAAAGGGAAGACTTTCATGCAGTTTTCTATAGAAAAAAAACACTTTGTCTCAGCTTCTACATACATATGTAGAATGCATACACACACACTCACCATGCACATATACATATATACATATATATATATATATATATATATATATATATATATATATATATATATATATATATATATATATATACATACATATGAATATATGCATGCATATGATATAAATGTATATATATTATAAATATTATACATATATATATAGTATTATATATGTGTGTATACACACTCACACATACATATATATGTACACACATACATGTGTGTATACAATAAATATGTGTTTCTCAGTGTGTATGTATATGGTTAGATAAATAAACAGATGGATAGACATATAGATACACACACACAAACATTGATACATATATACACTCAAGCACAGACTTGAACACAGTCAAATATATTATTACATCTTTTTTAGCATTTGTTGATGTGAATATAAACCACAGTTTAATCCTTTATAACTTAGAGTTTGTCTATCTTTTGGTATCTTCTTTTTAAGTCTAAGCAGTCTAAGGCTTAATCTTGCAGCATAATCTTTGTCATTCCTGTATTCTTTATAACCAATCCCGGTTTCTATCCATATGTTACTTAACATGTGTGACTTTTAGGTTACTACCAGCATAGTTGTCTCTGTTGCATGGATAAGCTGAAAACTTTTGTAACTTGTTATTTGTGTAATGCAAGCTTACACATACATGCGCATATCATAGCTATGTATACATACATACGTACATATATATATATATATATATATATATATATATATATAGAGAGAGAGAGAGAGAGAGAGAGAGAGAGAGAGAGAGTTCCAGTAATCATCAGTGGGTGTGAAGCAAAGCTTCAAAGTTTAAAAATGGAAATTGATTTCTTTCATAACTGACTAATCATGTGGCATGCAATATCATTTACAAATGTAATCATCCACCTGGGCTTCAGTAGCATCTTTTTTGTTCACTAAAGCAAACGACAGTAGGTTGATATTGGCTATACTTATTATTGTTTAGTCTCATTCACTGCCTCCAGCTCAAACCCCATTGCTAACCATCTGTCATGTTCCTTTCCCACTCTCACAAGCTTACCTACACACTCACCCCATTCAGATCCTCTATGCCAGGGTTTCTCAACCATTTTTCAGCCATAGATTCTGTTGATTCTTATTTTACTCATATGGACGTCCTTAACCATTCGATGTTTAAAAAAAAATCATATTATATTTTTATGATTAAATATTATTAGGAATTGTATTAAAAAATTGTTAAAATAATTTTGTGCATTGTAGAAGTATAACAAATTTATTGCAGATAAATTTTAACAGCAAAATCTTTTATGGACCCCCTAAGGGCCAAATGGATCCCAGTTGAGAACTACTGCTCTATCTCTGTTTTTCTCTTTTATTCACCTTGCACAGTGAGGAAACACCCTTACATCTCTTTTCTCTACTTCTAGCAGGGGAAGTCCTTCCTTTCCTCTTCAGCAAGACACCTGTTTTTGTTCTTCTATCATGCTTTAACCACTCAACGCCTGGCATGAAGCTATCTCCCTCAATACTTCACCTACACTCAGTTGAGGGATCTTGTCTTGCAGGTTACTTGATGACTCCACTACCGTTGGTGCTGTAATAAAATATCTAGTTCACTTTGTAGAGTAGTTGGTGCTAGGAAAGGTATCTAGCCAGAGAAGCCATACCAAAGCAGACATTGGAGCCTGGCACCACTAGCTCAGCTAGAGTGTGTGCCGCCAACGTGGCTCTTCTGTTTACTGGTCCCGAACCCCACAAAAAGCACATATTGCCTACAGCAATAGCCTTCAACAAGATGAAAAGTGCCACCCCTTTCAAAGTGTCACCTGGGGTGGACTGCCCCTACCGTCCTCCTTCCAGCTATGCTAGTGCCTGGCAAAGTCCTCTGGTTCCTGTCAGACTGTCTAGCTCATGCCAAAGTGAAAAACAGATGCTAAACAATGCTGCTGCAAACAACAATGATGAAGATGATGACAATGTTGACAATGACAGCAACGATGTCAAAAATCTATCACCTATTTTGACCACACATGCTTACTCTCATATCTAAGCCTAAATATGCTCTCTTTAATAGCTATATGATGTTTATATTTTAAGAAAGCCGTATGTGTGTGTTTGTGTTGTGATATCTTAATAAAAAGTAAATCACTGAGTTTACTGTATTTATTTGTGTATAATATGCACATTTTCTTTGATCTTAATGCTTAAAAATTAGGTGTGTGCATTATGCATGAGAACAAAATGTTACCCATTTATTCTCAGTCTCAAATCTGTGGCCATTTTTGGGGACAGCATCTGCAAGAAAAATAATTGCCAAGTTAGTATTAATATAATGTGATGAGCATTAAAATCTAATTAGAAATATTATGTAATGAGTAAAAGACAACATTAGCCATTTTAATGATTTGGGTGAATAAGGAAGACAACTTCAGCCTTGTTAAAAGGACTACATTGAATATATTAACTTTTAATTTAAATACTGTTTTTCCATTTGATGTTGAATAATTAACCTTAATGAGTTCATTTAGAAAAATAAAAGCTAATTATTACTAATTATTCATACCTTCACTTATAGAATATTGTACAGTTACTTATTGATTGTCTCATCACTTTGGTAAGAACGGTGAATTCTATATTTCTCCTAGGAAGTTTAATAAGACCAAAACACATCTGATGTTGTTTGCCATATTTGTCAAAATGATTAAAATAATATTAGTCACTGCATAATCATCAACATCGTTTTAATGATTATTAAGGGATGAGGTTCATTAAGAGAGATTTTCTACGGCTGGTTGCCTTTCCAGTTGCCAACAATCATCTGTTTCCAAACAAGGTTAGATTTCCCCATGGCCAGATATAATTTTGCAGAATGATACTGGAAACAAGTGATGACATTGCTTGCATGATAGTGACTTTCATTTACAACTATCTCACAATGTCAAGATATAGAAACACAAACATGCACTTAAACACATATGCACATATATATATATATATATATATATATATATATCGAAAGCATATATTGTTGTTAAATGCTCAAATACGAGACTAGAAAAACAACCAACAACTGATGAAAGGTCGTTCTTTGTTGTTTGTTTTGTGATGTCCTATGCCCACATACGCATATATATATATGTGTGTGTATAGATGTATGTACATATACGTATGTATATATACATATATATATATATATATTATTTATATTATTATATGATTGAACGCCATGTATCCTCTTCCAACTAAGTTTTATCTATCTCTCTCTCTCTATATAT
>NC_068994.1:39340163-39341598 GCF_001194135.2 Octopus bimaculoides | reverse complement strand
CCTGTGCAGGTGGGACGTAAAATACACCATTTTGAGCATGGCCGTTGCCAGTACCGCCTGACTGGCCTTTGTGCCAGTGGCACGTAAAAGCACCCATTACACTCTCGGAGTGGTTGGCATTAGGAAGGGCATCCAGCTGTAGAAACTCTGCTAAATCAGATTGGAGCCTGGTGTAGCCATCTGGTTTCACCAGTCCTCATCAAATCGTCTAACCCATGCTAGCCTGGAAAGCGGACATTAAACGATGATGATGATGACATATAGGAAAATTCTTTTACATTTTGAATGGAATAAGAGGAAATATATAGACAGAGGATGAAAAAAAAATGTGTAGAATAAGTGGTCCAACATGGCGAATATATACATACATACATACATACATATGAGGGTATGCTGTAAAGTTCCTGGCGTTGGGTAAATGAGAATATAGGAATATCAGTTAATTATGATTTTAATCATCATATTCACACATATTCTCAGATTCACATACTTATTGCAGTGGTCCTTCAGTTTTTCTAAGGCCTGTGAAAGAATGCAGAAGGTCGGGTCTCCAACCAGGCCTCTTGCAATACACTTGAAGCCAGGAACTTTTTAGCAATCTGTTATACACACATATATACATAGATAAGACAGTAGGGTGTGATCTGAGGGATATTTTTGTTTCCATTTCTACCAGCTCTAGCTATCATGTAGAGGTATTACACATTGGGTAAAAGAAAATACAGGTAGATGAGCTAATTATGATTTCGTTCTCAACATTGAACCTTAAGGAGGAGATGACAAATGACTGAGGTATCTAACAGTTATTTCTTATGACAAATTAAATTTTCTGATCAATCATAACCAAATTCCTTGTCATTGAGCCACAGATTTCGAAAATCAAATTTGTTTTTCTTCAGGATATACCATTTCAATGACATATTTACAAACATACACTCCCATTTATATAGAGATCTTTCTGATGCCTGGTTGAGTAGGAGGGAAGAACAGTGACCAAGGAAGCTGTGGGCACAAACCTGGGTGAATCTGACCGCAGGAGCAGATCTTGGTGGTAGTAAAAGAAAAAATATATGATATATAAATCAATTTAAATAGCTTCTTTTTTGCCTGCTTTTAGTGTTGTTGTCTTTATGGCCATGTGGGTAATTGCACACGCTGTATTACACATCCTGAGCAAGGTTCAATCCCTCCCAGGAACACTATCCTTGGTATTTATAAACATTTGAAATTTTTTTTTAATAAAATATTTACTCCCTGCACTCCACTGCTCTTGTAATTCTTTGGGAGAATTACAGATTGAAACCCTCTCCCAGTGCATTAAATCCCTACTTATTAATCAATGTCCTTACCTACAAAGGCATCTAAACAGGTCCCCAATTTGGGATTAATTACTGAGCTACAGCTGTGACGAAATAGTTTTTGTTTTTGTTTTTTT